>NC_067430.1:28332121-28632488 GCF_009764475.1 Pristis pectinata
GATGTCGGTTGATCCTTTCTAAGTGTCATCTAAGTGACTATTGAAGGGTTCCCTTATACAATGAGATGGACTATGACTTTGCGATCTACCTTGTTGTGACCTTGCACTTTATTGCACTGCACTTTCTCTGTAGCTGTGACACTTTGTACTGTTATTGTTTTTACCTGTACTAGATCAATGCACTCTGTACTAACCCTATGTAACCGCACTCTGTAATGAATTGACCTGTACGATCAGTTTGCAAGACAAGTTTTTCACTGTACCTCAGAACAAGTGACAATAATAAACCGATACCAATACAAATACCAATACCAATCTGTTCACTCTGTTTCATAACCCTTGCCCAAAACCTCTGCCTTAGCAGCTTTTAGGGAAAGGGTGTTTTTTGTGTGAAGAATTGCTTCCTTTTATGAAGGAATGGCTCAAACTGTTGAGGTCACGTCCTCTTGTTCTGGCCTTTCCCAGCAGAGGAAATAGTTCCTCTCTATCTGTCCTGTCAAATCTTTTAACGTCTTAAACTGCTCAGTTATACCACTCCTATACTCTAAGGTCCAGAAATCTATTCTAAGTCACCTGCACTGATGATATGATTGTTTCAGGCCCATTATGTTACACCCCCATCCAAGAACTCCCTTTCTTCTCAAGGCACCGTGCCCAGAATTGAACTTGGTGCTCCAGATGTTATCCAGAGGCCTTTGTACAACTTGAATGTCAATACTAATGAGGGTGGGACTGTTTAAACTCGCTAGAATTGAATGCATGAGAGGATATCAGGCAAAGCTGAGGAACACATATTGACCAGGACACTAGCAAGTGAAAATCAAAAAAAAAACTAGAAACAGACTCATAGAGTCATAGAATGATGCAGTATTAAAACAGGCCCTTTGGCCCAACTGTTCCATGCCGACCAAGGCTTCCATCTAAGCTGCACACAAAACACTGGAGGAACTCAGCAGGTCAGGCAGCATCTACGGAGGGAAATGGACAGTTGACGTTTCGGGTCAAGACCCTTCATCTGGACTGAATTGGTTCCATCTAAGCCAGTCGCACTTGCCTGTGGTTGGCCCATGTCCCTCTGAACTTTTCCAGTCTAAGTACCCGCCCAAATGTCTTCTAAATGTAGTTACTGTAAATCTCAAACAAAAACAGATAAACACTGGAAACTCTCAGCAGGTCAGGCCACATCTGGGGGAAGAGAAACCGAGCTAATATTTCGGGTTGGAGAGCCTTCCTCAGAATTGGGAAGGACATCTGAAACACCAGCACAGTTGTGGCTTTCTTGCTATTTCTTTTAAAGGTGCCTCAGTCTCAAATGATTATCTCATCAACCCCCTGCTCTCTTCTCCTTTCTGTGTTTGCCTAGTCTCTTCTTAAATGCAAAAGTACTGTTTGCCTCAGTCACTCCCTGGTGGGGAGTGGGTTGCCTGTCCTGGTTTGTTGAGTACTTCCAGTATTTGCTTTACATCTGACGGGGCAGTTCTCGCCCTGTGCTGTGCTGAGGTGGCAGCTGAGACTTTTGTGTTCAAGTCCCTCGAGTGGGATCTGAACACAGGAGTGGCTGATGTAGGGTGAGCTCTGTCCCGGATGGCTTGAGGTCATCTTCTCCCTCCCACCGGAACAAAGCAGCTAACCACACTGTAATGAAAGGGTTAAAAAGGTGCGACCCTCCTTCTGTGTCGTACCTATTCTCTGAAGTGTGGTCAGTGTTGTAGGAGGCACAGCAACCAATTTGGAATTGGAATTGGTTTACTATTGTCACATATACTGAGGTACAGTGAAAAACTTGTCTTGCGTTCCGTTCGTACAGATCAATTCATTACAATGGTGCACTGAGGCAGTACAAGGTAAAACAATAACAGAATGCAGAGTAAAGTGTCACAGCTACAGAGACAGTGCAGTGCAGGCAGACAATAAGGTGCAAGGTCATAACGAGGTAGATTGTGAGGTCAAGAGTCCATCGTATCGTACAATTTGTTCCAACCGACGGCAGTACTGAGGTCAAATGCTAACGAGAAGGACAACACCTCATTTTCCACCTGGGTAGTTTACAACCCAATGGTATGAACACCGAGTTCTCCAGCTTCAGGTAACCTGGCCTCCCTGTGTTCCTTTCTCTCTCGTTCAGGTCCACCCAGGTTCTCTCCTCCCCTACCTGCTCCCATCTGCCCATCTCCCAACTGCACCCCTCCCTCACCTGGCTCCATCTGCCCATCATGTCCCTCCACACCTGCTTCCACCCATCGCCTGCCAGCCCCTGCCTCACCCCTCCATCTCGCCTCTTTACACTGGCTATCTCCCTTCTACAACTCTCCGGACTTAAGATTTCTTTGTTAGTCACACGTACATCGAAACACACAGTGAAATGCATCTTTTGCGTAGGGGGCAGCCTGCAAGTGTCGCCACGCTTCCGGCGCCAGCATAGCACGCCCACAACTTCCTAACCCGTACATCTTTGGGATGTGGGAGGAAACCGGAGCACCCGGAGGAAACCCACGCAGACACGGGGAGAACGTACAAACTCCTTACAGCCAGCAGCGGGAATTGAACCCAGGTGTCTGGCGCTGTAATAGTGTTACGCTAACCACTACGCTACCGTGCCTGCCCTCAAAAGCAGGGTCTCAACCTGAAACGTCAGCCATCCCTTTGCCTCCACAGATGCTGCTCGACCCGCTGAGTTCCTCCAGCAGTTTGTTTTTTTTAAATAGCTACAAGTTGATTGAGGGATTGACGTGGGCCTCAGAGCAGTGGGAATAGTTCACCAGCTCGACGTCACAGTTGTGTTCTGGGATCTGTTACCCCTCTTCCGAAGTGACAGACCTCCCGGTGGTCTGCACTTCTCCCAGAACACACTGGAGGGTTGGATCAGCTTCTCAAACTCAGAGTGCCCAGAGGGGGACTTGAACTCTGAAGTGGGAGGTCTGCTCAGGGGACAGGTCAGCTGAGGTGATGGGACCGTGAGGTGAGCCACTGCTGAGAAAACAGGAGCTGCTAATTACTGATGGGGATGACTCTGGGAGACATACATTTCACTGCTACATATCTCCATAAATACCACCATCTAGTCTTAACCCTTAATGATAGAGAAACATCACTTTACAGACAGATGACGTCCAGCCTAAGGTTGGTGAATTAACTGTTTGTATACATCTCATAATTACGTGCTGGGAGCAGGGGTTGCAATCATAGGATTTTATCAGAATCACTGACATATTGGTATTGGTATTGTCATGAAATTTGTTGATTTGCCACAGCAGTACAGTGCAAGACATAAAAATTACTATAATTTACAAAAATAAATAAGTAGCGCAAAAGAGGAATAACAAAGTAATGTTCATGGGTTCATGGACTGTTCAGAAATCTGATGGCGGAGGGGAAGAAGTTGTTCCTAACACGCTGAGTATGGGTCTTCAGGCTCCTGTACCTCCTCCCCGATGGTAGTAACGTGAAGAGGGCGTGTCCCAGGTGGTGAGGGTCCTTAGTGACGGATGCCACCTTCTTGAGGCACCGCCTCTTGAAGATGTCCTCAATGGTGAGGAGGGTTGTGCCCATGATGGAGCTGGCTGAGTCTACAACCCTCTGCAGCCTCTTGCGACTCTGCACATTGGAGCCTCCATCAATATTGGATTTGCAGGACAGAAACAGGCCATTTGGCCCAACCAATCCATGCTCCACACCAACCTCTTCCCAAAAGTCCTCATCTATATCTATTTGCTTAACTCTCTGCTCCCTTCTCCCTCATTCACTTGTCCAACTACCCCTAAATGCATCAGTACTATTTAACTCAAACACTTGGGTGAGAGTGAGCTCCATGTTAATAAAGTGGACCTGTTGGGTATTCCGAACATTTTTTTAAATTTCAGATTCCTGGCATTTAGGGTATTTTGCTTTTGTCATGGAGTTATACAGCACAGAGGTAGGCCCTTTGGCCCAACTTGTCCATGCTGGCCGTGTTTCCGAGCTGAACATTCACTTGATCAATAAAGTATTGTTACGGACTCAGTGAAAGTCCCTTTAAGATAGAGAGTGTGTGTGTATGTGTGTGTGGGGCGTGCTTACGTCAATAGAAGATAAAGGACGTAATGACGTTGTTGAAGAAGGCAGAAGAAGAAGGAGAGAGAGAGAGAAGGGAGAGAGACACCAGCCTGCTTGTTTTCTCTATCGATGGATGAGAAACAATAACTGTGTTTGCCACTGAAATCCATGTATGGAAGTTGGAAGTAATCCGGTGGAGTTCACTTTGTTGCTGACCTGTAGAAGGAAACAGGTATTTGTATGTGGACGACCACGGTTCGGATGCTTTTCGGGGTGAGGAAGTCACTACCGAGTAAAGCCTGAAGTGTCGTTTGGGTTCCATCATGGAACATTTGGATTTCGTATTTACTCTCTCTCTGTTTCTTTACGTCTACGTCTTATCTTAAGACAACGGTGGTTGTTGAAGAAGCCCTTGCTCATGTTTCACCTTATGGCTTGCGGAACTGAACTTTAAGAACCATTCCGGAACTGGGAGTTTTGGACTTTGCCACACACACACACGACGAGTTTAGTTTTGGGGTTAACGTTCAAGGTTTAACATTTTTTTTGAATTCTAACATACTAACATTTTTACTTTTATTTTACGTATTATCATAAATAGTAATTAATAAAATAGTTTTTAACACTGAATCATACTCAGTGTGGTTCTTTTGTTGCTGGTTCGTGACAGTATAAACAATCAACATAGATTCTTAAGGTGAACCGATATCTGTGAGCTCAGTGACTTGGCTGCTCTATTGATCTGCTGCAGTGTCTGTGCCCCTGCGATAGTCAGGTTTAGACAGTGTAACTGCATGTATATCCATCAGAGAGTGTCCAGGCTATCCCTCCAACCTCCCTGAGGCTCATTGCCCACTTGAGGTACCAAGCTTCCTCCAATGGGAGCCCCTTTAGCATGGCCCAAGTTGGATTGTTCCACCGTTGACAGCTGCATCCTGAGGACCTGAGCTCTGGAATTCCCTCCTTAAACCTGCCCATCTCCCCAAGGTGCTTCAATCTACCAATGTGACCAGTCCTTTACCCCACGTGAACCAAGTTGTATTTGTGAGTATTCATACGAAGCACCTTGGGCAGGGTTTCTATACGAAGGTGCAATAGAGAACATGTTCTTGCCGTTGTTGAGATGTAAAGTCCTGGGTCAGTCTTGGAGATTCTCCATGCAAGAATATGCTGCTTGCAGTAAGAGCTCAAACAGGGGGAATGACACGGTAAAACAGGTAGCTTCACCTTCCTTCCATCCACACACAGTGACACAGCACTTGAGACACTGACCCACCAAATCATTCTCCTGGATTTCCCTTCCAGCCCCATCAAAAGCATTAATCATTTTGGGAAGAACAACCCTTAATGTTGAAAATCCAGGAATATTAATGCTACGACACAAAAAAATTATAAATCTCAGATATTTATATATTGAGCAATTATTTTAAAAAAGATAATTTAGTCTTAGTCGGAGTTATACAGCATGGAAAACAGGTCCTTCAGCCCAACTCGTCCATGCTAGCCAGGTTGCCCAACTAGCTTGTCCCATTTGCCTGCGTTTGGCTCAGAATCAGCATGGACTGTTTGGGCTGAAGAGCCTGTATCCGTGCTGTATTGCTTTATATCCCTCCAGATCTGCCTTGAATGAACTTCACAATTAAGTCTTCCCAGCTGCTAGCCAGTATATGCTTCAGACTGTGTTTTAAAATCAGAGCCATTCTATACCATGTAGTGATTTAAATAATATTAGAAACTTCATTCAGCTTGATGGTCAGTGTCTGTGCCCCTGTGATAGTCAGGTTTAGACAGTGTAACTGCATGTATATCCATCAGAGACTGCCTAGGCTATCTCTCCAACCTCCCTGAGGCTCATTGCCCACTGGTGGTCTGTAGGGTCTGCTTCTGTGCTGAATGACAATGACTTTACCATGATTACACCAATTATTCATTTGGATCTCAGGTGGAATGTCAAAGCGAGGATGTAAAATATAAAATTTAATCAAGGGTTAAATTGATATTCTTTAATCTTTACTTGACATCACTGCCATACCTGGAGTTACCCAATAAAATGGTTCCACCGTTAAAATATATTTAAAGTCAGGATTTTCATTCAGAACTTCCTTTCGCATTTAGATGGCTGTATAGTTCTCCCAATCACTGTCCTGTGTTAAATTAACCCTTGAATTGCTGTTTGCTCTTCTCACCCCTGTGCTCTTGGTACAGGGCTACGCAGAACTCATTACAGCGAAGACAACAACAGCAAAATCTCAAAAGACAGAATTGTATTGCCACTAGTGGCCTGATGGATTTAAAATGAAATTCTCCCATTAATAGGATAGTTATATAAATAACTGTTTTCCTGTTCTGTGCAAATGTATTCCAGGTGTTTTATAAGTGAAACATGCTCACTTGTTTCATACATAAAATACCTTTTCATGAAAGAGGGGTCCATCTCCTTGTTATTGGGGAAGATTTGAATTTAGGGGGTGCATTATTTATCTCACATGTTATTAGGACTGCTTTGTCCAATCGCCAGGAATGTCCGTCTTATCCCAGACACCTACTCCTGGTTATTGTTCGTTGACAGTGCTGACATTTCTGTCGTACTGCAACGCGACAAATCCCTGCTGGAACGAACAAATCAAGGAGACACAAGAGACCACAGACGCTGGAATCTGGAGCAATGATCTGTTGGAGGAACTCAGCGGGTCGAGCAGCATCTGTGGGGGGCAAAGGAGCTGTCGACGTTTCGGGTCGAAACCCTACATCAGGACTGAATCGTCGCCAATTCCTTTCCTCCCACAGATGCTGCTCGACCCGCTGAGTTCCTCCAGCAGATTGTTTGTTGAACAAATCTAGGATCAGGTCTGAAGGGATTAGCACAGCTTCAGGGCAGGTCAATGAACTGTTACAGCTGGAGTCCTCACCTCCTTTGTCAATAAGGATGGGCATGGCAATGAAGCTGACAACAGTCACCATGTGACAACATTACAGCGGGCAAGCCCTTACTGTAGACTTCACATTTAGTCTCAGGATGCTGAAATTATCATCAAGGTTCTCCACCATCCGTGTCATGCCCTCTTCTCGCTGCTACCATTGGGCAGGAGCTACAGAAGCCTGAAGTCCCACACCACCAGGTTCAGGAACAGCTACTTCCCTTCAACCATCAGGTTCTTGAACCAACAACAGAACCCTAACCCTACCTCAACAATGGAACACTGTGGACCACCTCTTGCACTTCCATGGATCTGTCTGATTATGTTTTTTTTGCATTAAGGACTTGTTTTTGCCCAGTCTTTTCACTTCACCGTCTTGTATAATTTATATATAATTTATGTTCTGTGTGTTATCTGTACCTACATACCTGTGATGCTGCTGCAACCAAGTTTTTCATTGTACCTGTACCTCACCGTACTTGTGCACAAGACAATAAACTTGACCTGACTTGCTGTTTGCATGTATGGGCATGTTGTTTCTTTATTAATTTTTCTAGATGTGTTGGAAAGCCCCTGAACAGTGTGAACATTTTTTAAGGCTCTGGAGTCAGATATAGGCCAAACTGAGTAAGGAAGCAGATTTCCTCCCCGAGGGACATTAGTGAACTGAATGGTTTTTTATATCATGAACTAAATGAGCTGCTCTTTAAAAAAACTCCTGATTATATTTAAATTCCACAACTGCCATGGTGGGATTTGAGGACTTCCGACTGGTATAAGCCTCACCGTTACTTAAGCACTGCGCCCATATATTATGGTGAAGTTATCAAGTCCCTCGGCATGCTGATGAGGATTCGGGGGGAATAGGATTAAAATGAAACTTATTAAACAGGGTTAATTCACACTGCTGCTCACAAGGCAAGCCCAGACCAAACTCTCAAGCAATTGCATTTCTGACCCCTCTACCCACAGGATGATCTGCCAATTTATAGTCTGGAAGAAAACAACATTTTCTTATTCATTTGCTCCATCCTTAATACTTGGCTTTGTGTTGAATGTTGAGAGGCAATGTTCCAACGAAGCACCTCGCTGCATTACAGTGCTGTATAATTGCAATTTTTTTTGCTGAACTTTATCTTAAAAGCAGCCTATTATGAAGTGGAAAGGCCAATACTGACTCTCAATCCCTGGCTACTCAGTTAGCCCTACCACTTCAGAGAACAGTTAAGCGTTAACCACACGTTGAAGGGTCTGGAGTTGCATTTATCTCAGAACAGATCAGGATACCATGTGTTCTTCCCATCCAATCACACTAGCATCCGAACACTGTTAGAAGACCAGACGGGCTCTCACACAGCTAGATGTCCGTGAGGGAATGCTGCTGACTGGCACAGTCCAGGCTGCAATAGTACGTGCTGAGGGATGCACTGAAGCTCGGTGCAGCCAATGCTAAGGCTCTGCGTGGAAGGTCCACAGTCTGAGCTCCTTCCGCAACCGCACATGGAGGGGCAGAGTCGGGTGGGGAAGCCCCTCAAACAATGACCTCAAGGGGCCACATGAGTGGCAATGATGCTGTGTTTTTTTTCTTTTAAAAAGTTTACACTACTAAATGTAATGACCATGAATGTAAATGTTTTGCACTATTTCTTCCTTTGAATATATTTTTTGTTATGAATGGTCTATTTTTGAAATAAAAAAAATACAGGCTCTTACACAGCAGTTCCATGGTTACCATTACCAATGCCAAATTTATTAATCTAAACAGCTGGAGAGCGAGGATTTGAACTCACATTTCCGGATCAATTATCCAGAGCTCGAGGTTGCTACCCCAGTGGGTTGTGGAGGCAAAATAATTAGAGATATTTAAAGAGAAGGAATTCAGGTCGCAGTCTCCACGAGAGCCATTGGTTTTCATCCCACTCCTGACAGTTAAGTATTGGGACAGGCACGGTAGTGTAGCGGTTAGCGTAACGTTATTACAGCGCCAGCGACCCTGGTTCAATTCCGTCCACTGTCTGTAAGGAGTTTGTACGTTCTCCCCATGTCTGTGTGGGTTTCCTCCGGGTGCTCTGGTTTCCTCCCACATTCCAAAGACGTACGGGTTAGGAAGTGGTGGGCGTGCTGTGTTGGTGCTGGAAGTGTGGCGATACTTGCGGGCTGCCCCCAGAACACTCGACGCAAAAAGACGCATTTCACTGTGTGTTTCGATGTACATGTGACTAATAAAGATATGTTATCTTATCAGGGCTCTGGGGAAGACGAGTTGAGGCCTGCGGCAGATCAGCCATGATCATATTAAAAGGCAGGAAAGGCTTGATGGGCTGAGTGGCCTCCTCCTGCTCTTATTTCCTTCTGTTCTTGTGTTCAGTAACTTACCAACTATGGATCGTTCTTCTGCTGGAAGTGGTGGGGACTCGGCTGTCCAGAATGAAACTAGACTCAGCTGTTAACTCAGCCTGGGCCTCATTTCCACAAGCAATTCAGTTTCCAAATCCCATTGCTTCTTGCCTGCCCAGATCTGGCCCGCTGATAGAAACCAGCCATTTTAACACTCAGTGTCAATCAGAGATTTTCCCAGTTCCACAGGTCAGAGGAAACACTGTCAGGGCAGCAACTCAGCACAAGCAACCGTGCAAGGGTGGAGACATCTTGTCCATCTGTCTCTGCTACAACATCAGAGGTGAAATGTGCAGAGGGATACGGAGAGGGAGTTCAGGTGCCAATTATCTCTGGTTTAGTTGAATGTTGGCTCAGTCCTGAGTGACCTCCTACATTCCTGATGTCACAAATATTACTGACAGCTTGTACTTATAGCTTGGAAGATATCCCAGAGAGTTTTATGAAAAACAGGAAGGGGAAAACGATGGACAACTCAAATTGTAACTGCAGGAGAAATTCATACATCAGCTGCTCACTTACATAGAAACCAGCTGGTTGAAAACATTCCCATTAAGTTCTTTCTTTCAGAAAATAAATGCAGCCCATCTGTTGGTCTCCCTCTGATATTTCGGGAAAACATTCCCAGAACTTTATGACCCAATTCCTCCTTTTGGGTTTCTATTCCTCCTGTGACATCAAGACAGTTCTGACCAAAATTGTGGACAAGACTTGTGACCCAGGTAACTTATCCCTCTCCAATTTTCTTGGCAAGTGTTGACTTTGGGAAACGAGATCCTCCTTAAGCACATCTGCACCAACGTCACTGGACAAACTTTTCATACAGCACTGAAACAGATGTTTTGGCCCACTATATTTCAACTTTGAAAAGGCAGTTGGACAGGTACACGGATGGGAAAGGTTTAGAAGGTTATGGGCCAAATGCTGGCAATTGGGACTAGCTTGATGGGGCATCTTGGTCAGCATGGACCGGTTGGGCCGAAGGGCCTGTTTCGGTGCTGTATGACTCTTATGTCCAAACTTCCTGGGCTCCATTTGTAACCTTCTAATCACAGTTGCAGAATCATTAGCATCCTGTGCAGTCTTTTTACAGTAAGCTCGCATTTATACGACACCATACACAACTTCAAAGTCAAAGTTGAGTTTGTTGTGAGATGCCCAAGTCCATGTGTGCACAGGTGCAATGAAAAACTTACCTGCAGCAGCATCACAGGCACAGAGCATCATAAAAGCAGCATTCACAAGGAAAACATAAATTAAACATCAATCATACGCAATTTTTACAAGAAAGAACATGGGTGCATGGTTAAGGACATCCTTAAGGTGTTTTTTTAGGTATAGGATTCCCAGTATTTACAGAGGGGGTATCGGGCCATTAGACCTGCTCCAACTCCACTTCTGTGGGTTCTGAGGTGGCTGACGAGACTGATGTGGGACCCACTGGTGCTGAAGGTGGCTGATGGGGCAGGTTGTTGGTGTAGGAGATGGAGCACTCCTTTCACTGTCTTTTCTTGGCCTCTGCGTGTTCCCCATCAAGAGACTTACTCCACGCCTTCCTGGAAGTTCATGGTCGTGGAGTCATAGAATAATGCAGCACGGAAACAGGCCCTTCAGCCCAACTTGTCCATGCCAACCATGGTGCTAGTCCCATTTCCCCGCGTTTGGCCCATATCCCTCTAAACCCCTCCTATCCATCTACCTGTCCAAGTGTCTTTTAAATGTCGGTATTGTACCTGCCTCTGGCAGCTCGTTCCACATACTCACCACCGTCTGCGTGAACAAGTTGCTCCTCAGGTCCCTTTTAAACCTTTCGTCTCTCATTTTAAAACTATGCCCTCTAGTTCTTAGTTCCCCTTCCCTGGGAAAAAGACAGTGTGTTCACCCTATCTGTACTCCTCGTGAATTTATACATCTCTATAAAGTCATCCCTCTGTCTCTTACATTTCAAGGAATAAAGTCCTAGCCTGCCCAACATCTCCCTGTAACTCAGTCCCCCGAGTCCTGGCAACTTCCTCATAAACCTTCTCTGCACTCCTTCCAGTTTAATAATGTCTTTCCTATAACTGGGTGACCAAAACTGTACACGGTACTCCAGGTGCAGCCTCATCAACGTCTTGTTCAACTGCAACGTGATATCCCAACTCCAATACTCAATGTCCTGACTGATGAAGGCCAGCGTGCCAAACGCCTTCTTGTACTGTGCACAATTTTCCAAGTGTGGTCTCATCAAATTCTTTCTCTATTTTGATTAGTGAAGGGTCAAGTTTATTTGGTTGGTGACGATGCTGCATTTTTTCAAGGAGGCTGTGAGAACATTTTGAAGGGTTTCCTCTCTCTTCCAAGTAATCTCCGTCCGTGATTGGGGCTCAGGGCAGAGTGCCTGTTTCAGAAGTCCAGTGTCAGGCATTGGAGGTGACTGAGTGTACTTGGTGCTGGGGAAGCTGACCTGGGAGAGGACGTGGGTGCTGGTTCACTTATCCTGATCTGGGGAATTTTGTGTAGGTCCTATCTCTCCAATGATTTGAGGTTGCAGAACTTTACTGAGAGGTAGGAATCACTGCTGCCCAGAGGAATGTGGGCGAGAGGGATTGTGAAGCATCTTCAGATTTGGCTGCACATTCACTGTTGTGATGTAGGAAACACAGCAGCCAATTTATGCACAGCAAGCTTCCACTAACAACAACGTGATAATGCTCAAAAAAATTTATTTTGTGTTACTTACTGAGGGACAAAGATTAGCCAGGACTTTCCTGCTTCTCATTAAAATAATGCTTAAGGATCAATGTCCATGTCTATGTCTGCTTGTTGGGCAGAAGATACAACACCATGAGCGTATGTACCACCAGGCTCAAGGACAGCTTCTATCTACTGTTATCAGACTATTGAACGAATCTCTCACACACTAAAGATGAACTCTTGATCTCCCAATCTACCTCGTCGTGGCCCTTGCACTTTATTTGTCTGCCTGCACTGCACTTTCTCTGTAACTGCGAAACTATATTCTGCATTTTGCTTTCTTTTTACTACCTCAGTGTAATTATGTGTGGCGTGATCCTGAGATTATCGGATATCTGCCCAGTTATTGTGGCGTTCCTTCCAGCGTTGTCCTGGGCTGCATCCTTCTCTTGGCTCTCAGCTGATCAGAGAGGCACATCACAGGAGGTCAGCTGCCTTGACATCCGGCGAGGCTCCGCTACCCCCAGACTGACCAGCTGTCAAAGATGTCAATGATCTAGAAAGTTTGTGAAGCCTTTGACATTCACAAATATTCAAAGAGATTCCAGAACTTTCAACAAACAAAAATAACATGAAATAAATTAAAGTATTGGTTTATTAGTTAGTTTATTGGTTTATTAATTTATTTATTATTATCATCCTTAAAACATAGAGCATAGAACAGCACAGCACAGGAACAGGCCCTTCGGCCCACAATGTCTGTGCTAACCATGATGCCAAATTAAGCTAATTAACAGCAGCCTGAGATGTGGGAAGTCTGAGAATATTGCCACAGCTACATGGACTCCCTATGCAAATCCAGTGGTGCAACACAGAGGAATTAACTAGTCCCCTGTACTTGGTATTGGTATTGGTTTATTATTGTCACTTGTACCGAGGTACAGGGAAAAACTTGTCTTGGATACAGTTTGTACAGATCAGTTCATTACACAGTTCAGTTACATTGAGTTAGTACAGAGCGCATTGAAGTAGTACAGGGGATCCAGAGCTTCTGCCGTGATAAGTGGATAAAGGTCGGCATTTCCAAGCAAAATGGGAAAGGTGGGAATTGAATGACTGGGCCCGATAATCATTGCTGAATATTCCAGGCTGATGAAAAGATAGGTTGCCCCCGATAACGTTAAGGGAACTGGCCACTCCTACCAAGCTTGCTTTATGCTAGCACACGACACACTAATCAATTCCAAGTCACGTACCATGGTTCTGTTAGGTGATCCATCAAGATCTCCGAGGGCTGCTGGATGATTTATTCATTATACACCCATTACCTGAAGACTCTGGTTCATCTGATTGTAATTTACTGCAGGACTTGGCTCCATAAATATGTTTAAGTAATAGCAGCGCACTGTTTTTGGACCTTCGACATGGGCAGACTTGGGGCAGACCGGAATTCATTGCTGTCATGACAACAACTCTGTTTCCAGGCACTTAAATGTAATGACTCAATACCCCTGGTTGCTTCATTCTTATTTTAAAAAATACAAACCACTTCTCTAATGTTTCGGTGTAAGACATGACTTAGGCTTCTCCTCAAGGTTCCTGCTTTATGGGAAGCACCAGAGAGGGAGAAGAGCTTGATAACCACATCGCCATGAGCAAGAGTGAGGGAATCTGAGGGAGAGAGCTAATCGTGGTGGATAGAGTGGAGGAGAAAAGACATATTTCCCATTCCAGGGATATCACTAAGTAGGAACATGAGAACCCACAGAAGAGTAGTTGGACCAGGTCTTCCTCGACCCTGAGGAGCTGCCTAAGAGAGTAGAAGACAACAATGACCAAACTCTAAAAGCTGCTTGGTTGGCTGTAAGGCAAGATAAAAGTTTAAAAGTCATCTAGATACGTACGTGGATGGATCAATCCCCAAGCACAACCTCACCCCTCGCCTCCTGACAGCCCCAAACCCCCCCTGCAATGCTCCTGGCCCCTATATCCCCATCCACCCCAACACTGCCGAATCCCCGACAACCCCAGTCCCTCAAGGCTCCTCTACCATCCTTAGCACAGAACACAGAGAACAGTACAGCGTGGGGACTGACCCTTTGCCCACAACGTCTGTGCTGACCATGAAGCCAAATCTCAACAAATCCCATCTCCCAGTCCTGATGAAGGGTCTCAAGCCGAAATGCTGACTGTCCATTTCCCTCCATAGATGCTGCCTGACCCGCTGAGTGTGTTGCCCCATCTGCCTGCATTTGCCTCTATTCCCGGTCTGTTCATATTTCTCTACAGTCAGAAAATCAATCCTCTCCCTCAACCCTCCGTCTTCTATGACCAGGCCAATTATGTATCCAATTTAGTAACTCATGTGACTTAATCTTCAGTCTACCATGAAGGCTCTTTGTCAAATGCTTTACTAAAGTCCATGCAGACAACCCACGCATGCCAATCATCTTCATCACTTCTTCAAAAAACTCGGTCAAATTTGTGAGGCGGATGAAGCCATGCTGACTTTCCCAAATAAGTCTGTACTTTTCCAAATGTGAATAAAGCTTGTCCCCAAGAATCTTCTCCAAATAATATCCCAACCACTGATGTAAATTCATAGTCATAGAGTCATACAGCAGGGAAAAAGGCCCTTCGGCTCAACTCGTCCATGCCAACTGTGTTGCCAGCGAGCTGGTCCCATCTGCCCACATTTGACCCATAGCCCTCTAAACCTCTCCTATCCATGGACTTATCTAGATGACTTTTAAACATTGCTAATATGCCCGTCTCAACCACTATTTCTGGCAGCTCATTCCAAATACGCACCACCCTTTGCGTGAAGAAGCTGCCCCTGATGTTCCTTTTAAATCTCTCGCCTCTGACCTTAAACCTATGGCCTCTTGTTTTTAGCACCCCCTCCCTGGGAAAAAGACTGTGTGCTTTCACCCTGTCTATGCCCCTCATGATCTTATACTGTACACCTCTATCAGGTCACCCCTCAATCTCCTACGTTCCAGTGAATAAACTCCTAGTCTACACAAACTCTCCTTGTAACTCAGGCCCCCAAGTCCAGGCAACATCCTGGTAAATCTTTTTGCATTCTTTCTAGTTTAACAGCATCTCTCCTATAACAGAGTGACCAAAACTGTACACCAAGTGCGGCCTCACCAACGTCTTATATAACTCACCAACCTCTAATTTCCTTAGGTCCTGGTGCAGAGTTTTGACCCAAAACATTGACAATTCCTTTCCCCCCCCACATGCTGCTCGATCCGTTGAGTTCCTTCAGCAGACTGTTTGTTGCTCCAGAGTCCAGCACCTTCAGTTCTCGTCTGATCTGGTAAATAAAGGATTGATTAACTAAACGAAACACTACTGGGAATTTTATTTCTGTTACATATTGCACCAAGACCTTCAATTGCCTTGGTTTTAAATTAACATTGAACAATCTATTCCACTATTCTGCAACAGTACTGATACAAAGAAATTTCTTGAACAATTCCAGGATTAACTGTAATTGTCTGCCCATTCTTCCTCTTCATTCCACTTAAATTTTCTCATTGTCTTTGGCATTTTAGAACAGCCAAGAGGCAGGGTGCTTGTTTTGAAAATGCAAAATAAACCCAACCTCCTTTAACTACTTTAGATGCCAGGTCCTGATAAACTTGCTTTGGGTTTTGTCTTCCTTGAATAAACTGCCTCCCACTAGGACCTCGGGCATGTGGAGTGCTAATCCCATTGTCTGTTGGCAATCGAGGCCCGTGGAACCCAGTCTTATCCTTTGCATTTCTCTCCTGCATTTGCTGCCTGCATAACAATGACAGGTCTTTGTTGTTACTGACACAGATCCTGATTAGAACTAAAGGGAATGGGAGAGATGATTTAGGCAATAAAAATAATTGCCTGTATATTAAATCACCACCACACCTGCTTTGCAGAAGTTTTTTTACCTCTGCATTTTATTGCACTTCTCTCCTCTTCCTAAAAGCAACAAGATTTTGGGTTCAAGCACAGACTCATAGTTTAACCACATCTCTTCTGTGATCGGGTGACCAAAACTGTACACAGTACTTCAAGTGCGGCCTCACCAACAATTCATACAAGTGCAACATAATGTCTCAACTCCTATACTCAATGCCCTGGCTGATAAAGGCCAGCGTGCTAAAGGCTTTTTTCACCACACTGCCTACCTGTGACTCCGCTTTCAACGAAATATGCACTTGTAGTCTGAAATCCCTCTGTTCCATTACACTCCCTAGTGCCCTACATTTCATAGTACAAGTCTTATGCTGGTTTGACTTTCCAAAATGCGTCACCTCACACTTATCTGTATTGAAATCTATTTGTCACTCCTCGGCCCACTTCCCGAACTGATCTTGATCCCCCTGTAATCTACAATAACCTTCTTCACTATCAACAACAACTCCCAATTTTGTGTCATCCACAAATGTACTGATCAAGCCTTGTACACACGCATCCAAATCATTTATATAGATAATGAACAACAAGGGTCCCAACACCAACCCCTGCGGCACAGCACTGGTCACTGGCCTCCATTCCGAGAAACAACCTTCAACCACCACCCTCTGCTTCCTACCTCTGAGCAAATTTTGAATCCACTGAACTAGCTCTCCCTGGACTCCATGGGACCCAACCTTCCATTCCAGCCTACCATGCGATACCTTGCCGAAGGCCTTGCTAAAGTCCAATTAGACACCATCCACTGCCCTACCCTATCTACTCTTCTGGTTACCTCTTCAAAAAACTCTACAGGGTTCGTCAAGCACGACTTTCCACACACAAAGCCATGCTGACTCTTCCTAATCAGACTCTGTCTATCCAGATGCTGGTAGATCCTGTCCTTCAGAATTTCCTCCAGTAACTTCCCCACCACTGATGTCAGGCTGACCGGCCTGCAGTTCCCTGGCTTGTCCTTGCTACCCTTCTTAAACAACAGAATGACATTAGCCACCTTCCAGTCTTCGGGAACTTCACTAGTGGCTAACGATGAAGCAAGTATCTCTGCAGTGTCTCCACAGCTCTAGCCTCCCACAAAGTCCAAGGATGCACTCGGTCAGGCCCTGGGGATTTATCCACCTTAATGCACTGTAAGGCTGCAAATCCCTCCTCCCTGGTAATATGAATGTTCTCCAAGACATCTCCGCTGGTTTCCCTTAACTCTTGAGCAACCATGACTTTTTCTTCAGTAAAGACTGAGGAGAAATATTCGTTAAAAATCCCACCCACCTCCTGCGGCTTGAGACATAGGCAGCCCTGCTGATCTCTAAGGGGACCTACTTTCTCCCTAGCAACCTTCTTACTTTTAATATAGCTATAGAACCTCTTAGGATTTTCCTTAACCTTACCTGCCAGATCCATCTCATACCCTCTCTTTACCCTCCTGATTTCAAGTGTATCCTTAATCTTTTTATAGTCATCAAGGGATTCCTTCAGCCCCAACCTCCTAAACCCTAAAATTCCTTCTTTTTTTCTGACCAGATCCTCAGTATCTCTCATCAGCCAAGGTTCCCCAAACTTGCCAGGTTTACCCTTCACCCTAACAGGCACCTGCTACTCCTGGACTCTTGATACCTCACTCTTAAAAGTCTCTCACTTGCCATTTGTTCCTTTCCCTTTGAACAGTCTCACCCAATCAATCTCTGCTAGATCCTGCCTCACTCCCCCAGAATGAGCCCTGGTCCAGTTTGGGACCCTGACCTGTGGACCTGTCCTGTCCTTTTCCATCTCTGTCTTAAAACTAATAGAATTATGGTCACTAGAGCCAAAGTGCTCCCTGACTGCCACCTCAGATACTTGCCCTACCTCATTCCCTAAGAGAAGGTCCAGTATTGCATCCTCCTGAGTAGGGCCCTCTATATATTGACTCAGGAAACTTTTCTGGACACATTTCACAAACACCATCCTGTCCAGGCCCTTAACACTCGGGGGTGGCCCAGTCAATAATCGAGGAAACTAAAATCTCCCACTAATACGACCTCATTACAACTTTAAGCAATTTCTCTACAACATTCTCCTCAAGTTCCTGCTGACTACTTGGGGGGGCTATAATACAGCCCCAGTAGAGTGACCCTCCCCTTCTTGTTTCTGAGTTCTACCCATATGGCCTCACTGGACGATCCCTCAAGGTCATCTCCAAGCACTGCTGTTACGTCCTCTCTTACCAAAAAGGCAACACCCCCTCCTTGCTTACCTGTAGCTCTGTTTCGCCTGAGGCATCTGTATCCTGGAACACTGAGCTGCCAGTCTGGCTATAACATCCCAGCCAATCTACGCTCTGAGTTCGTCCGCCTTGAAATAAATGCAGTTTAACTGAGTATTCTTTTCTTTGCCGTCACTGTGTTCTTGGCTAACTTTGCTCTTGCTGGCTACTAGTTTATCCCATGACTTGCTCCTGCTCCCATGCCAATCTAGTTTCAACCTTCCTGTGTAGCATGAGGAATCCAACAGAGAAGGAATCCCAAACTGCACACCATGCAGGAGGGAAGTACCCGGAGAAGTTGATGAAAGGTTTGACATTCAGTGTGTGGAAGATGGCACGACTTTCAGATAACTACAAGGAAACCAAAACAGGCTTTTGGGTACTTTAAAATATCTTGCCTCAGATCTTGCATTGGGACAATGATTGGTTTTGCATTACATCCAAATTTATTGCTATTCCTACAACATTTTCCCATTTTAAACAATAGTACTATTTTTTTTGGAGCCAACTAGTCTGGCAGTTGTAACCAAATAGATCGCCACTGCTGAAGGGCTGGAAAAAAATCTGGTAGTGTTGCTTCAATTATAGTCAGAAACTTCGACAGGAACTTTCTTCCTTAATGTAACAACTTAAGAACTAGCAGCAGGAGTCGGCCAGTCAGCCCCTCGAATCCACCCTGCCATTCAATACAACCATGGCTACAGCTCATCACAAATGTAGTATCACCTTTCTAAGGTATCCACAAAATGACTACACTTCTGATAAGTTTGGCAACGTGTTCAATGAGGTCAGAAGTTGTAGAGTCACAGAGTAATACAGCATGGAAAGAGGCCCTTCAGCCCAACTGGTCCATGTCGACCAAGGTGCCCACCTAATCTAGTCCCATTTACCTGCGCTTGGCCCGTAACCTCTCCTACTGAAGAGCGTTGACACTTTCCGTGTGAGGGTACAATATACGGCGGTTGCTTCGGCGATGAACAGGTCACAGGTCAGCACGTGGGGTGCAAGGAGAGGTGGAGAATGATTCCATCATTTTCTGCAAAGTCTGTGCAAGCTAGAGCTTAAAACTAGAAGGCATAGGTTGAGGGTGAGAGGGTAAAGATTTAAAAGGGACGTGAGGGGCAACTTTTCCACGCAGAGGGTGGTGAGTACATGGAACGAGCTGCCAGAGGAAGTGGGTGAGGCAGGTACAACAGTATCATTTAAGAAGCACTTGGACATGGAGTACATGGAGGGGCGGGGCTTGGAGGGATATGGGCCAAACGCAGGAAATTGGGACTAGCTGGGTGGGCCCCGTGGTCAGCATGGAATTGTTGGGCCGAAGGGCCTGTATCCGTGCTGTGTTGGTCTATTACCCCACGACTCTATGAAATGTGATATCACCTCTCTGGGGTATCTACAGAATCAGAACTTAATGATTACACCTTCTGCGAGGTTTGGCAACGCATTCAATGAGGTCAGGAGTTGTGCAGTCACGGAGTAATACAGCACGGAAACAGGCCCTTCAGCCCAACTGATCCATGCTGACCAAGATGCCCACCTAAACTCGTCCCATTTGCCCGCGCTTGGCCCATATCTCTCCAAACCTTTCAGATTGTGGAGTGTTGACACAGCACAATACACTATGGTTGCTTCTACAATGAACAGATCACATGTCAGCACAGATGGTGGGAGGAGAGGTTGAGAATGATTCCGTCATTTCCTGTAATGCCTGTGCATGTGCTGAATTCCCTCACTCTAACTCTGAACAACACAGACTGTTGCTAAACATGTGCAAGTGTTTTATTCACCTATCCACAGTGCGTGCCCATATAGTACACCAACACATTACGCTCCTTTTTGAAAAGAAAGAATGATTCATATATACCCATTATTTGCAGATTTAAAGTATTCTTAGGTTTTCTGAGTTGCTTTGATCTTAAAGGAATTTGTGCCATTGGTGTGTATCCATTTTCTGACTCAATTGTGCAGATTTTTCTGCTGCTTTTGTCCAGGGACTCAACTGGATTGTCCTCTGGAGTCCGCTGATGACCACGTAACCCTTTGACATTATCTCCTCCATCACTTCCTGGAATTAATTGGTCCTGTTGCACACTTCTAACTTTATCGCCCATTCCACAACTTCCTTGTACAGGAGACTTCAATTATCAGTTGAGCATCGCATTTCCAAACATCAGATTTGGCAGGTGGTGTTGACACATGAACTCGATCATCTTGTTCAAACTATTTCTTTCCGTGTCTTGGGCCATATTTTTGTTTCTGTCACAACTGCTTCTCTTCTATTCTCTCCTCAAGGTTCGACTGAAACAAGCTCGATTCTATTCTGAGGCTTCTACATGGTGGTGACTCAGCAGGAGTACAACCAGTTGTGGAATGTGGCATTGTTTTGTAGCTCAGCAGGATGTTAAACTCGAGTATCCTCGTGTTACTTGTTTCTTCAGCACTTTTTTGACAACTCACACTGATCTCTTCGCTGTGCTATTTGATGCTTGATGCTATAGTAAAATAAGTGTGTACTTCATAACATCTGAGAATGTAGAACACAGAACATAGAACAATACAGCGCAGTACAGGCCCTTCATCCCACAATGTTGTACTGATATTTTACCCTGCTCTAATATCTATCTAACCCTGCCCTCCCACATAACCCTCCATTTTTCTATCATTCATGTGTCTATCTAAGAGGCTCTTAAATGTCCCTAATGTATCTGCCCCTACCACTCCTGTCGGTAGTGTGTTCCACACACCCACCACTCTCTGTGTAAAAAACCTACCCCTGACATCCACCCATACCTTCCTCCAATCACCTTAAAATTATGTCCCCTCACATTAGCCATTTTCACCCTGGGGAAAAATCTCTGACTGTTCACTTGATCTGTGCCTCTTATCATCTTGTACATCTCTATCAAGTCACCTCTCATCCTTCTTCTCTCCAAAGAGAAAAGCCCTAGCTCACTCAACCTATCCTCATAAGACATGCCCTCCAATCCAGGCAGCATCCTGGTAAATCTCCTCTGCACCCTCTCTAAAGCTTCCACATCCTTCCTATAATGAAGAGAACAGACTGAACACAATACTCCAAGTGTGGTCTAACCAGAGTTTTATACAGCTGCAACATTACCTCACGGCTCTTGAACTCAATACCCCGACATAGAACAGGAACAGGCCCTTTGGCCCACAATGTTGTACTGAACTAATTAAGCCAATGACCTTATTGTCTGCCTGCACTGCACTTAATCTGTAACCCTAACACTTTATTCTGCAGTCTGTTATTGTTTTACCTTATACTACCTCAATGCACTGTTGTAATGAAATGATCTGTATGAACAGTATGCAAGACAAGTTTTTCACTGTACCTCGGTACATGTGAGAATAATTTACCAATTTATTTTAATTTACACCTAATCCCTTCTGTCTGCACATGGGCCATATCCCTCCATTCACTGCACATCCATGTGCCTAAGAGCCTTCTAAATGCCTCTATCATATCTGCTTCCACCACGACCCCTGGCAGTGCATTCCAGGCACCCACCGCCCTCTGTGTAAAAAACCTGCCCTGCACATCTTCTTTGAACCTCTCTCACCTTAAAAGCATGCCCTCTGGTATTAGATGTTTTGACTCTGGGAAAAAGGTACCAGCTGTCTACCCTATCTATGCCTCTCATAATTTGATAGAAATCCATCTAAGCAAGTCCCATTTGTCTGTATTTGGCCCTGAGCCCTCTATAGAGTCATAATGTCACACAGCACAGAAACAGGTTTCTTTGATAGCGTCCCCTGTTCTGATACAGAACCCAGCATCTTTCACCTTAACTCTAAGTGACTATCTATGAGCACTGAGGATTATCAGTTTCTTTCTCACAATAATCCAATGATTGGGAAGGTCATGCTGGCCATTTCCAAATCTGTAAAGAGGAATCTGTTGGTTTGGCTTTGCAATCTTGACAAATAAATAACTTCTGTACCAGATCTTCCGGATCTTTATCCAAACCTGGCCATTTCCTCCAAAATGTTCCCAAGATGTTCAGTGTGAAATGCTTCTAAAAGTTGTCGTCTGAGGAGGTGTAACAAACAACGTCCCATTAAATGCAACCTTGTTCCATCGACCACTCATATAGAGTCATCAAGTCATACAACACAGAAACAGGCCCTTTGGCCAAACTGGTCCATGCCAACTAAAATGCCATGACTAAGAAAGAGGTCATGGCGACATCCTCGTAAGTCACCTCTGCACTCTTTCCAGCTTAATGGTATCTTTCCTATAGCAGGGTGACCAAAACTGAACACAGTCTTGACTTGCCTTCTGAAGCAGACTGCTTTAGGGCTGTGCTGTCAAACAAGATTACATATTGGGGTTGGTAGAAAAGTCAAAGTTAAAATTGAATTTATTGTCAGATGCACAAGTCCGTGTGTGCACAGGTGCAATGAAAATCTTGCAGCAGCATCACAGGCACATAGCACCATATAAGCATCATTTACAAGAAAAACATAAATTATACACAATTTTTACAAGAAAAAACATAATTAGAACAAAAAAAAGTCAATTTTAGTGCAAAGTGATCAAAGTGGTCATAGTGTTGCTAAATTGTAGTGATTAGGGTTGTACCGGTTGGTTCAAGAACCACATGGTTGAAGGGAAGTAGCTGTTCTTGAACCCATGCAGTCACAGGGAGAGCATGCAAGTGTTGGTTGGTTCGTTGGTTGGTTCAAAAACAGGTTGGTTCATGAACTGGTTGGTTCAAGAACCGAATGGTTGAAGGGAAGTAACTGTTCCTGAACCCGGTGGTGTGGAACTTCAGGCTTCTGTACCTCCTGCCTGATGGTAGCTGTGAGAAGATGGCATGGCCCGGATGGTGGGGATCTTTGATGATGGATGTTGCCTTCTTGAGGCAGCACCTCCTGTAGGTATACTGATGGTGGGGAGGGATGTGCACGTGATGTATTGGGCAGAGTCCACTACTCTCCGCAGCTTCTTACGTTCCTTATAAAGATGTTAAAACAGATGTCCAAAAACTTGGCTTAAGTTAGCATCTTAAAGAAGGGAGAGGCGGAGAGATGGTGAAGTTCAGGGAAGGATTTGCTGAGCTGCTGAATCCCAATGGAACCAAATTTCAGCACAACACACTGCCTTCAGAAGAGGTGGGGCGGAAACTGGGAGAGGGGAATAAAGGCAAAAATAAGACAAGATCACCTGCACATTCTGAATGAACTCCATATTCAAGATTGTATCAGCATCCTCTCTCTCCGTGCCAAGCTTGTATCTCTCGACTCCCTCCGTAATCAGGAACTTTGTACTTCCTCATCAAGTATTTGGAAAGCAATTAAAGACCAAAATAGAATTGGAGATGCCAAACTTTTCACTGTCTTGCTGTTTTATATTCTAGCAAAGGAATGTAAATTGATATATTCTTGCCAATTACACTGAAGATTAGTGTGTTAATGGTTACTAACCCGAGTCCCGGGCTTATAACTCTGTGTAAGAGATGCTTTATCTGTAACCTTAAATTAATGCTGACTGGTCTCAACTCCTCAGTCACTGGTGACTAACCCTACCAACCCTATCTTGCCCTTAATGCTATTTTAAATATTTTCAGTCAAAGATAACGTTTTGAGATACAGCGTATGAGTGTGACTTAAATTTTTTTATTTTTATTTTGTCTTGATTGCACTGTTTGGATGCAGGGCTTCAACCCGAAACGTTGACAGTTCCTTCCCCCCCACAGATGCTGCTCAACCCGCTGAGTTCCTCCGGCAGATCGTGTGTTGCTCCAGATTCCAGCATCTGCAGCCTCTTGTGTCTCCACTGTTGCTTAACAGAAACAGGTATTTTCATCTAGGAAAACAACTTTCAGCAAATGGATCTTTATAAGAAATTGCAACTCAACTGATGATCGCAAATAATACTCCCATGGTCAAAGTGGTTCATTAACACTTGGAATTTTACTATTCTGGGACATATTCTGCCCCACAGCGACTGTACCCATTTCTGTTACCTCACTAACCAGCAGATTCTATCCTATGCCCACAAACAGATGCAATTAGTCAACGCTCCCTGCATTTTATCTGCATTTTAACTCTGTGTACCTCAGTCAAAATGTCTGTTTGACATAATATTGGCAATGACAAAATCACACTTTTTAAGTAGGGCTGTGGGTTTTTCTTCAAGTATTATCAGTAAAAATCAAATATTTCAAGCACTGCATGTGACTAATCTGATATACGGCCTCTATGTGGAACTGTCACATGGTTTTTAGTTACGGGGCAAGTAATCGGAGACTTGGACTAAATGGTAAGATAAGGTCTTTATTAGTCACATGAACATCGAAACACACAGTGAAATGCATCTTTTGCGTAGAGTGTTCTGGGGGAGCAGCCCGCAAGTGTCACCACGCTTCTGGTGCCAACATAGCAGGCCCACAACTTCCTAACCCGTACGTCTTTGGAATGTGGGAGGAAACCGGAGCATCTGGAGGAATCACACGCAGACACGGGGAGAACATACAAACTCCTTACAGACAGTGGCGGGAATTGAACCCGGGTTGCTGGCGCTGCAATAGCGTTACGCTAACCGCTACACTACTGTGCCTGCCCATATAGAGGGATATAGAGAGATGTGAGTTCAAACCTCACCATGGCAGCTGAATCAGAAATGGGTCTTTCAGCTCACCATGTCCATGCCAATCTTCTGGTCACTCACACTACCCCCATCTGCCTGCCTCAGGACCATATCTTTCCATGGCTTGCCAATTCAAGCGACCGTTTTAAATGCAGTGATTATATCTGATCCCACCACCTCCTCCGGCAGTGAGTTCCAGATATCAACCACTCTCTGAGAAAAAAACTTACCCCTCAAATCCCCCCAAAACTCCTTCCTCTCGCCTTACACCTTCTTGTTTTTGATACGCCTACCCTGGGAATGAAGATCCTATCTGCCCGATCATTAAACCTTCCCCCTCTCACCTTCAAGTTGTGTCCTCTCGCATTTGACATTTCTACCCTGGGAAAAAGACTCTTGACCTTATCTCTGCCTCTCAGAGTTTTATGAACCTCTATCAGGTCTCCCCTCAGCCTCTGACGTTCCAGTGAAAAAAATCCAAGTTTGTCCAACCTCCCCTTATCGTAAGTACTCCCTAATCCAGACAAGGTCCTGGTGAACCTCTTGTAATGTTATGAGAGTGCCTAGCATCACATCCCAATCAGTGCATCACATAGGACAATTAACTGTTGTCAGATCTGGTTACTTTTGAATCTGCAGGTTCTTTCAGGAGTCCAGGAATGAGTTGAAGACAACTTGGTGCTTCATAAAGTTTTATTGGAAAAGTTTAAAACAAAGAAACAGTCACAGAGCGCATGGCACTAGCTTTAATACTAGGAGATGAGCCGAGACAGAAGGAACTAAAGATGAGCTAGGACCAGAGAGCAAGAGAGTGATTAACAAAAAGCCGTACCTTTTATACCTGAGATAAGAGGTACTCCCTTAGCTAACAATAGTCCAGTCCTGTGGCCAAAACCAACCAATGAAACAACACATATTCACCTGATGGACGAACCAATAAGCTAGGAAGCGGCCATCCCTTGTGCAGCCACTTATGGTGTATTAAACACTATACATGTTAAAAAAAACTAGTTAAAACAGTCGAATCCAACACTGTCCTCTCAAATGGCTATTTTGTTCAGGCGCAATTTGGGATAGGCAATAAATGCTGGCCTTGCCAACAATGCCCATAGCCCACCCAAAATGAATAAAGGTCGTTAACATCACCAGGGCACACTATCAATTGTCAGCACTCTGTGAGCCGAAAGGTTGTTGGTCAGAGTCATCGAGTCATACACAGAAACAGGCCCTTCAGCCCAACACGTCTATGCTGACTGTTTTACAGCGCCAGCAACCCAGGTTCAATTCCCGCCGCTGTCTGTAAGGAGTTTGTACGTTCTCCCCGTGTCTGCGTGGGTTTCCTCCGGGTGCTCCGGTTTCCTCCCACATTCCAATGGGTTAGGAGCTGTGGGCATGCTATGTTGGCGCCAGAAGCGTGGCGACACTTGTGGGCTGCCCTCAGAACACTCTACGCAAAAGATGCATTTCACTGTGTGTTGCGATGTACATGTGACTAATAAAGAAATCTTATCTTACACTCACCTTATGCCTGTTGTTTTTGATACCCCAACTACCTACCCTATCTATGCCTTTTCTAATATTATATACCTCTATCAGGTCCCCTCTCAGCCTCCTTCGCTCCAGGGAAAACAATCTCAGCCTATCTGACCTCTCCCCATAACTAAATCTCTCCATTTCAGGCAACATCCCGGTGAATCTCCTGTGCACTCTCTGCTATGCAATCACATCTTTGATTACGATAAAAAAAAGATATTGGAAATGCTCAGTATATGTCGGAGAGAAACAGAGATAGTGTTTCAGGTCAGTGACATTTCGTCAGGAATCTTGCTTCGGGAGGTTGTGGGTGGGGAGAGTGTGACTCATTGTACATCAAACAAAGTCAACATAACCCAGAAATAGGCTGTTTAAAGAAAGGGAGAATCAGAAACTGCAGCGACTTTTCCAGGTTTCTGGAAGTTTTTTTAAATTGTAGATGCTGGAAATAGAACATAGGACTTAGAACATAGCACAGTACAGCACAGGAACAGGCCCTTCAGCCCACGATGTTGTGCTGAACATGACACTGAATTAAACTAAGTCTCTTCTGCCTGTACATGATCCGTATCCCTCCATTCCCTGCATGTTGATGTGTTTATCTAACAGCCTCTTAAATGCCACTATTGTATCTGCCTCCACCACCACCCCTGGCAGCCTGTTCCAGGCACCCACCACTCTCTGTGTAAAAAAACCTGCCCCGCACATCTCCTTTAAACTTTCCCCCTCTCACCTTAAATGCATGTCCTCTAGTACTTGATATTTCTACTCTGGGAAAAAGATTCTGACTGTCGACCCTATCTACGCCTCTCATAATTTTATAAACTTCTATCAGGTCTCCCCTGAGCTTCCAACGCTCCGGAGAAAACAACCCAAGTTGGTCCAACCTCTCCTTATAGCTCAAAATCTGCAATAGAAACAGAACATACCAGAAACACTCACCGGGTCAGGCAGCATCTGTGGGAAGAGAAACAGAGTTAACATTCCAGGTCTAAGACACCTCGTGAGAACTGACTGCAGCTTCATTAACAGGGGTACAGTAATCCAATTATCTTCTCTCTCTTTGGGTATGGTGTTGTCCTTAAATGCACTTTGATGGGATGTTTTGAAATGCACTATAGAAATGTACATTGCTTCTTATCACCCTATTAATCATCCTGTATGTGAAGTTCTTCCTATCACCTTTCCTGAGCTCTAATTGTGAAAGATATTTCTAAATTTCCCACTGGACTGCCAAATGTGATTCCTTTCCTTCAAATACAAATTATTACTAACTGTAAATAATTTACTCCTAAACATGCTAGGTGCTGTGCCTTAATGTTTTCATGTAGTGCACAATAGTTTAGAGTCATTTTGCAAGAGGTTTCCGTTCTATCCTGAAACTGACAGAAGAGATAAGCTTCGTACAAAATGCCAGAAGCCTACATTAAATGAATACTCTGACATCTTGCCAGCATAATCAAGCAGGCTTATCTCGGACTAATATCTTTCATTTGCAGCCTGAGGTTAAAGATTGCTTGGCAAAGCTCAGAAGAGCAGAACTTTCCCACGACTAAGAAAAATAGACTCAGGCAAGGGACGCACCACATGAATAAGCATCAAATTCACCCTCCTTTCACCAGCTCGGTTATGAGCTGCTGTGTTAAGGCACTCACTCTGCCAGCAAGCGTTTTTCCCCTGTGGATCCACAATCTTGAAGCATCTTGTTTGTATATCACATGTGACAGACGGAGGTACTTTTACCAAGTGGTAGCTTGGATCTGGCAAAAGGAAAAATTTCAGTGTGAATTTTAAGGCCCAGCTAAAAAAGTAATCACACCAATGGACTTCTCAGCTCAGAAGTTTAGGCTGAAATTCCAGCACGATACTGCAGGAGTGTTGCACTGTTGGAGGTGTTGACTTTCAAAGTCAAAGTCGAGTTTATTGTCATATGCACAAGTACCTGTATGCACAGGTGCAATGAAAAACTTACTTGCAGCAGCATCACAGGGACATAGCATCATAAAAGCAGCATTCACAAGAAAAACAAAAATTAAACATAAATTATACACAATTTTTACAAGAAAGAACACAATTGGAACAAAAAAAAGCAAAGTCCATTTTAGTGCAAAGTGATCGAAGTGTTCAGAATGTTGTTAAACTCCAGTGATTAAGGTTGTACCGGTTGGTTCAAGAACCAAATGGTTGAAGGGGCGTAGCTGTTCTTGAACCTGGCGGTGTGGGACTTCAGGCTTCTGTACCTCCTGCCCGATGGGAGCTGCGAGAAGATGGCATGGCCCGGATGGTGGGCATCTTTGGTGATGGATGTTGCCTTTTTGAGGCAGCACCTCCTGCAGATGGTGGGGAGGGATGTGCCCATGATGTATTGGGCAGAGTCTGCTACTCTCTGCCCAATACACTGGGTCATTAAGCTGAAGCAGTTTCCTCTCTCTGGTAGACATAAAAGGCTCCCCTACGTTATGGAGCATGGGAGTTCTCACTGGAGTCAAGGCCAATGTTTATCCATTATCAACCTCACTAAAACAGTCATTATCACGTTACCAATGCAAGAGTTTGCTGGGTTTCTGTTGGCCACCATGTTCTTCATTTTAAAGTGGCTACGTAATGAAAATACTACACAGTCTGAGTCCTGTGAGGGACGTGAAAAGTGCTATAGAAATGCAAGTCTTTCTCTCCAATCTGACAGCAGCACAACGTTTTTATTCACTCCCTAAAGGCACCGACTCAGCAGCTGTCATGTGAACATTCTCCAGAAGTGAGATGATTAACCAGGAGGGGCAAAGGGAGTGCCAACACTGTACTTCAACAATAAGGTCCAATGCTATAATAGATCCCAGAAACAGCACAGGCTCAACAGACCAAACTGTCCCTTGTAGCCTTGTATAAAGCAACATTCGATATTGGGGTACAGTACGTATATCGAATCATAGAGTCATGGCCCAATACAGCATGGTAACAGGCCCCTCAGCCCAACTCATCCCTGCTGACCAAGATCCCTGTCTAAGCTAGTCCCATTAGCCTGTGTTTGGCCCATATCCCTCTAAATACAATCCAGGATCTGGTAGTTACCCATTCCTGACATGTCACCACTTCTTGAAAGCACTGCGATTATATTCAGAGGTAAACATGAAGCTAATGCCAGACCATTCAAAAAAAAATGAAAAGCTAAGTGTTTTCTATATAAAGCTCACTGTTCACACCTTCCTCTCAGAGGGCAAACATTTCCCATTGCCCTGAGTCAGGAAGCTGGACACATTTCCTCCCCGTTCAACGTCACTAGTGAATGTACTCTGCTGTGGAGGCTGTATATGGGAATCCCCCAGGTTTACATACGCGTGCCTGTCTCTGACGTGAGTAATGTCAGTGGCAGGAACAGTAATTCACAGAGTCTAACAGCCCATTGTGTCTGGAACAGCTCTTTGAAATTACAGTTACTGCCAGTGACAGAACCGTCCCCACTAATATTGTAACTCGATGTTAAATAGGAACAGACCCGTGCTCACCAGTAACATACCACAGTGCTTTGTAACAACAGATTTGTGCCCATCAGTACTGCAACCCAGTGTTGGACCTTTGCAAACTATTACTCCTGTGTTTTCAGAGACATGGCTGTCCCCACCAGTACTGTACCCCGGTGTTATACAGTGACAGACCTGTCCCCACCGGTACTGTACCCCAGACTTATACAGTAACAGACCCGTCCCCACTGGTACTGTACCCCAGTTTTATACAGTGACAGACCCGTCCCCACTGGTACTGTACCCCAGTGTTATACAGTGACAGACCCATCCCCATCAGTACTGTACCCCAGTGTTATACAGTGACAGACCCGTCCCCACCGGTACTGTAACCTGGTGTTATACAGTGACAGACCCGTCTCCACCGGTACTGTACCCCAGTGTTCTACAATGAAAGGCCTGTCCCCAACAGGACTTTACCCCAGTGTTATACAGTGACAGACCCGTCCCCACCAGTACTGTATTGGTATTGGTATTGGTTTATTATTGTCACTTGTACTGAGGTACAGTGAAAAATTTGTCTGCATACCGATCGTACAGGTCAATTCATTACACAGTGCAGTTACATTGAGTTAGTACAAAGTGTGTTGATGTAGTACAGGTAAAAACAGTAACAGTACAAAGTGTCACAGCTACAGAGAAAGTGCAGTGCAATAAGGTGCAAGGTCACAACAAGTGACGTGAGGTCATAGTCCATCTCATTGTGTAAGGGAACCGTTCAATACCCTTATCACAGTGGAGTAGAAGCTGTCCTTAAGTCTGGTGGTACATGCCCTCAGGTGTCCCGTGTTATACACACCCCGGTGTTATACAGTGACAGACCCATCCCCATCAGTACTGTACCCCGGTGTTATACAGCGACAGACCCGTCCCCACTGGTACCGTACCCCGGTGTTATACAGTGACAGACCAGTCCCCACCGGTACTGTACCCCAGTGTTATACAGTGACAGACCCGTCCCCACCGGTACTGTACCCTAGTGTTATACAGTGACAGACCCATCCCCACCAGTACTGTACCCTAGTGTTATACAGTGACAGACCCGTCCCCACCGGTACTGTACCCCAGACTTATACAGTGACAGACCTGTCCTCACCGGTATTGTACCCCAGTGTTATACAGTGACAGACCCGTCCCCACCGGTACTGTACCCAAGACTTATACAGTGACAGACCCGTCCCCACTGGTACTGTACCCCAGTGTTATACCGTGACAGACCCGTCCCCAACAGCACCGTACCCCAGACTTATACAGTGACAAGTGGCTCAAGTGTTTGGCCACAGTCTCCACAGCCCCTCCCACGACACAGGCTTTAGGGTGACGTAGGTGCTGAGGTCGCAGGTGCTGGTTTTGTGGGTTTGTGTTAACCTGGTTCATCCCACATCCCCTGTTGGATAAACCAGGGCAGCACAAACCCCTAAAACCAGACTGGAGGTCTCCGGCCTCATGTACGAGTGTCATAGGGGTCAGATGCTCTCCCTTCAGAGACGGGCAGCCCTGTGCCACAGGATCAGTGTGAATAGGCTCGACTTCAGTGACCTGCCGCTAATTAATTTGCAGAGCTCCAGTCACACAGATCAGGGAAACATTTTCACCCAGTGAGGGTGTAACTCACTCCCACTGGAGAGGTGAAATACAGAGAGCAAAGCCTCAGGATAAGGAATTGTCCTCTGAGACAGTGATGAGGAGAATTTTCTTCTCCCAGAGAGTTGTGAATATTTGGAATTCTCTTCCCCAGGGGAATGTGGAGATGGAGTCAAGATTGCATATATTCAATTTATTCTGATTGGTAAATTGGTAAATTATTGTCACATGTACTGAGGTACAGTGAAAAACTTTGTTTTGCATACCACCCATACAGATCATTTCATCACATCAGTGCATCGAGGTAGTACAAGGGAAAAGCAATAACAGAATGCAGAATAAAGTGTTACAGTTACAGAGAAAGTGCAGTGCAGGCAGACAATGAGGTGCAAGGCCATGACGAAGTAGATTGTAAGGCCAAGGGTCCACCTTATTGTACAAGAGGTCCGTTCAGTAGTCTTATAACAGCGAGATAGAAGCTGTCCAATTGGTTGAATACCTTCAAGCTGAGATGGATTTTTGGACGACAGGGAATTCAAGGACGACGGGGCACAGGCAGTTCCGTGGAGCTGAGACCAAGGCAGATCAGTTGTCATCTAATTGAATGGTGGAGCAGGCTCCAGCTGACTCCCACCCAAGCTCTTATGAAGGCTTTTGACAAAGTCCGACGTGGTAGACTGGGAGGTGAGATCACATGGGATCCTGGGTGAGCGAGCCAATTGGACACAAAATTGGCTCGGCGGGAGGTGTCAGAGGGTGGTAGTGGAGGGTTGTTTTTCAGATCGGAGGTCTGTGATCAGTGGTGTGCCGTAGGGATCTGTGCTGGGTCCACTGTTGTTTGGTATTTATATTAAATACCAAACGATACGGGTAGTGCAGTAGATGTGGTCTACATGGATTTTAGTAAGGGGTTTGACAAGGTTCCACATGTTAGGTTTCTTCAGAAGGTCAGAGGGCATGGGATCCATGGAGGCTTGGCCATGTGGATTCAGAATTGGCTTGCTTGTAGAAAGCAGAGGGTTGTGGTAGAGGGAGTGCATCCAGATTGGAGGGCTGTAACTAGTGGTGTCCCACAAGGATTGGTTCTGGGACCTCTACTTTTCATGATATTTATTAATGACCTGGATGAGGGGGTAGAAGGGTGGGTTGGCAAGTTTGCAGACGACACAAAGGTCGGTGGTGTTGTGGATAGTGTGGAGGACTGTCAAAGATTGCAGAGGGATATTGATAGGATGCAGAGCTGGGCTGTCAAGTGGCAGATGGAGTTCAATGCGGAGAAGTGTGAGGTGATACACTTTGGAAGGACAAACTCCAAGGCGGAGTACAAGGTTAATGGCAGGATTCTGGGTAGTGTGGAGGAACAGAGGGATCTGGGGGTTCATATCCACAGATCACTGAAAGTTGCTGCACAGGTGTGTAGGGTAGTTAAGAAATCTTATGGGACGTTAGCTTTCATAAGTCGTGGGATCGAGTTTAAGAGCCGCGAGGTAATGATGCAGCTCTACAAAACTCTGGTTAGACCACACTTGGAGTACTGTGTCCAGTTCTGGTCACCTCATTATAGGAAGGATGTGGAAGCGTTGGAAAGGGTGAAGAGGAGATTTACCAGGATGCTGCCTGGATTAGAGAGGATGCATTATGAGGAGAGACTAAAGGAGCTAGGGCTTTACTCTTTGGAGAGGAGGAGGATGAGGGGAGACATGATAGAGGTGCACAAAATATTAAGAGGAATAGATAGAGTAGACAGCCAGTGCCTCTTTCCCAGGGCACCAATGCTCAATACAAGAGGGCATGGCTTTAAAGTAATGGGTGGGAAGTTCAAGGGAGATATCAGAGGGAGGTTTTTCACCCAGAGAGTGGTTGATACATGGTATGCGCTGCCTGGGGTGGTGGTGGAGGCAGGTACGTTGGTTGAGTTCAAGAGATTGTTAGATAAGCATATGGAGGAATTTAAAATAGAGAGATATGTGGGAGGAAGGGGTTAGATAGTCTTAGGCAAGGTTTAAAGGTCGACACAACATGGTGGGCCGAAGGGCCTGTATTGTGCTTTGCTGTTCTATGGTTTAACAATTTGGATGAGGACCTTGGTAACATCATTAGTAAGTTTGAGGATGCCACCAAGATTGGTGGTGAAAAAGGTTGTGACAGGATCTAGATCAACTGGGAAAGTAGGCAAAGGAATGGCAGATAGAATTTAGCTCAGACAAAGTGCAAAGCGATGCATTTTGGTAGGTTAAACGAGGGCAGGACTTACACAGTAAATGGAAGAGCCTTGAGGAGTATTGTAGAACAGGGAGAGCTAGGGGTACTTACATAGTTCCCTGAAAGTGGCGACACAGGTAGACAAAGTGGTGAAGAAGGCGTATGGCACACCTACCTTCATTGGGCAGTGCATTGAGTACAAGAGTTGGGGCATCATGTTACATCTGTACAAGACGTTGGTGAAACCCCACCTGGAGTATTGTGTGTAATCTGGTCACCATACTATACGAAGGATGTGATTAAGTTAGACAGGGTGCAGAAACAATTCACAGGGACGTTACTGGGACTGGAGGGCTTGAGTTATAAGGAGAGGCTGGACAGGCTGAGATTGTTTTCCCTGGAATGGGGGAGGCTGAGGGGTGACCTGATACAGGTTTATAAAAGCGTGCGGGGCACAGATAAGGTGGACGGTCACCGTCTATTTCCTAGGTAAAGGTGTCTAAAACTAGAGGGCCGGGTTTAACGTGAGAGGGGAAAGATTTAGAGAGGACTAGAGGGGCAAGCGATGAGTATACAGAACGAGCTGCTGGAAGAAGTGATAGAGGGAGGTACACTTACGGTGTTTAAAGGGCATTTGGACGGGTACATGGATAGGAAAGGTTTAGAGGGATATGGGCCAAACACAGGCAAATGGGACCAGCTGGGGAAGGTACCTTGGTCGGCATGGATGAGTTGGGCCAAGGGGCCTGTGTTCGTGCTGTATAACTCTATAAGTCCATGACTTCAGAAGGGGGTAGACAGGCGCTGGTGGGTAGGTGAAGATCAGTGAGAGGTGGACCATTAATGTAGGTGTGTAGAATGGGACGAAAAGGCTTGTGAACACAGAGCAAACAAAAGAGTTTCAAAAAAGAAGCTTCTTCAACCATCTGATCAACCACTGCCAGGAACTAATTCCTGACAGCAATGTTTTTCATCTCCTTTGGGAGACAGAGAAAGAATTTTACAAGTCTGAACTTTAAAGCATTTTTTTTGGTCAGTTTTATTCTTGGCAGGGAAGTTTCTGACGCACCAGCCCGTTTCGTCATAACGTTAACTGATGTTTAGACAGAAGCACGTGTATAATAGTGTCTGGGTTCTGCTCTCTGAAGCAGGAGTGCAAAGCCAGCAGTGTAACTTGATTTCACCAGCAGATACTAATCTCAGACTGGGATGTGAGGTACACAGGATTATTATTAAACTATTAGGTTTTGCCATGTGTTCTTATCGTTCATGAACAAAAGTTTAATGTGAAATGGTTTCTGACACAGTACCCGACAAGGTACAAGGCATAATTATGGGTGTGGTTGAGCAAAGGACCAGCTGAGCAGACCTCGCTTAAATATCATGTCCTAAATGATAGCGCATGTCGCTTACACTAAGGAGCAACAATGTCAGGCTCTCAACTTGTTCACTTTGTTTACTCCTCAGTTTCCAGAGAGCTGTCAGAAATATCACTGAGACTTTTCCAAATTTAAGCCACTTTAATTCATGAGAGTTCTAATTCATAAAAGTTACCTCTAATCTTTGGGTGATTTTAAGATCTGTGCTCCCGGCTCCCAGTTCTTACTCACATCAGAACTGGAAGTCCTTGACGACTTACAAAACAGGTAGCAAAAATCAAACTGCTGGAGGAACTCAGCGGGTCAGGCAGCATCTGCGGAGGGAAACAAACAGTTAACATTTCAGGTGGAGACCCTTCATCTGGACAGAGAGACAGAGGGGAGATAGCCAGTAAGAGGTGAGGGGAAGGGTTGGTGCAAGAGCTGGCAGGTGATGGGTGGATCCAGGTGAGGAGGGGTGATTGACAGATGGAGGAGGGGAGGGTGGAAATACTTTGATTTCAAGCCGCCTGAGGAGTGGAGAGACAGCCTATCACTGATTGCAATCAGGGGATTGTAATCACTGCTCACATTCGGTTTGAGAGCCATTACTGATTTGTAATGAAGAAAATCTGTATGTTGCAATCCACAGAACAACCACCAACGCATTGCAATCACTAAAATGTGATTACCAGGGATAACAATCTCTGGATTATATTCACTACTCAACAAATAAAATGCTGGGGGAACTCAGCGGGTCAGGCAGTATCTGTAGAGGGAAATGGACAGTTGGTGTTTTGAGTTGACACTCTTCATCTGATTGAAAGACGGAGGGGAGGGAGCCAGTGTAAAGAGGTGAGGGGGAGGGGTGCAGCAAGAGCTGGCAGGTGATAGGTGGATCCAAGCGAGGACGGGTGATAGGTAGATGGGGGGGGGGGGGGGAAGAGTCGAAGTAGCGACAGGGGCAACAGAAGGCTGCGGATGATTATCCAGCAGGAGAAAGTCTCAACTCCCAGTGTGAGGTGAGCAGACTGATTTTGGTTGAGGTGATACTGGCGCCTTGCAGTTGCCCCTTGTATATCTGGATTCAAAAGAAACAGGTAGACTTAGGTCCCTGCTCCTGACTGCTACCCTGGGTGGTCTTTGGATTCTAGGGATGAGAGTGGGATTGGTTTTGATTGGCAAATGTGGCAAGTTGGCATGTTTCACTGATCCTCACTGATGGTGCATGTGTACATATCCCATCCCCCTTGGGTAGAGCAATTGACTCTGACACCGATCTAAGGAGAGTTTGAGGAGATTTGGTATGTCACCAAGGATTCTTGCAAATTTCTACAGATGTACGATGGAGAGCATTCTGACTGGTTGCATCACCGTCTGGTGTGGAGGCTCCAATGTGCAGGATCAAAAGAGGCTGCAGAGGGTTGTAGACTCAGCCAAATCCATCACGGGCACAACCCTCCCCACCATCGAGGACATCTTCAAGAGGCGGTGCCTCAAGAAGGTGGCATCCATCATTAAGAACCCTCACCATCCGGGACATGCCTTCTACGTGTTACTACCATCGGGGAGGAGGTACAGGAGCCTGAAGACCCACACTGAACGTGTTAGGAACAGCTTCTTCCCCTCTGCCGTCAGAATTCGGAACGGTCCATGAACCCGTGGGCACTATTCCTCTTTAGCACTTAGTTATTTATTTTTGTAACTTACGGTAAATTTTATGTCTTTATGTCTTGCTGCCGCAAAACAACAAAGTTCACAACATATGTCTGCGGTAATAAACCTGATTCTGATTCTGACTGGTGGAGAATGGAGAGAGCAACACTTACAGTGGAGAAGGGGAAGGGAGAAAATTGGCAGAGTGGAGAGGGTAGAAGAGGGACAATGGTGTTCTTGTTCAAATGAATATGGTGCAATGGTTAGAAACCAATAGGAACGGCTTACTGATGACATGTTCATGACTCCTGGCATAAACAAGAGTTTGTTACAACAATACTCCACAGTGATCATTAACACTGTGAAATCCAAACTAAGAAACCCCTCACAGAAGCCGCAGAGAAAAATGTTTCGACTTGTTTACGACATTTAAATATATTTCCAAAATTCAAAATTTGATTCTGAAAATGTAATTCCCAATCATCTGCGCCAAATTCAAAATTTGTCTCAAAGAAAGACATTTTTCCCAATCATCTGCTTTCAATGCTGGTTTATATATTTTATCTATGTGGATGTCGTTGGCTGATGTTGGTATTTATTTGCCATGCCTAACTGATCCTTAACTGAGGAGATTTGCCAGTCAGCAAGCTTATTGCGGTCTGGAGCCATGTATGGGCCATACGAGGTAAGAATGGGAGATTTCCTTCCTGCAATGATAATAATGGGATGATTGAGCATTTCAATTATGAAGAGAGATTGGATTGGCTGGGTCGGGTTTCCCAGGAGCAGAGCAGGCTATAGAAAACTATGAGATGCACAGATAAGGTAGACAGTGGGAAACACGTCCGCATGTTAGAGGTGTTTAAGACCGGAAGGCATAGGTTTAGGGTAAAGGGTTTAGAGGGGATCTGAGGATGAGCTTTTTCACCCTGAGAGTGGTTGGAATCTGGAGCACACTGCCTGAGGGGGTGCTGGAAGTTCAGGAAGTACCGAGATGAGCACTTGAATTGCCAAGACACAGAAGGCTATGACCGAGTGCTGGTGAATGGAGTTAATATAGATAAGTACTTGATGGTCAGCAGGGATATGGTGGGCCGAAGGGCCTGCTTCTGTGCTGTAGGACTCTATGACCTTATGACTCAAACAGGTTTACATGACAATTCAGTATTGTCACAGTTACCTTTACTGAGACCATCCACCAAGAACCATCAGGTTCTTGAACCGACCTGCACAACCCTAATCCTACCTCAACAATGGAACAGTACCGACCACCTCTCGCACTACCGTGGACCTGACTCTGTGTCTTTCTTTTTGCACTAACGTCTTGTTTTTGCACAGTGTTTTCTTTTTCTTTCACTTTTTACTGTCTCGTATAATTTAGGTATAATTTATATTCCGTGCGTTGTCTGTACCTACGTGCCTGTGATGCTGCTGCAAACAAGTTTTTCATTGTACCTGTACCTCACCGTACCTGTGCACATGACAGTAAGCTCCACTCGATGTGCTGCATTTGAATTCCCCAGCTCCTGTGGTGGGATTCGAACTCATCCCCCGGGATCAATGGTCCAGAACTTTGGCTGCTCTGCCAGCAACTTCACCACCCCACGGCCCCACCCATAAATAGTACGTCTCCACTCTGAAACGAAGTGGGCATCGCTACATTCAAGTAACACACAAACCATGGGGTTTGTTGATGGCCTTACTTCACGCACCACAGTAAATAAGGGATTGATTAACTAAAAGACACACTATTGGGTTTATATCACTCTTTATAAGGATTTGTCATTATCTTACTAACACTAAAAAGCTCTTGAAATTCTTCATTAAATGGAATATTCACTCAGTTTTTCTAGTTGTAAACACACACTTGGTAGGTTAATATTAGGGGACCTTCTGCTTTCATAATTCATTTCTCCAAACTAGCGGATCATTCGTCAGCCAGGGAATCGGTATTGTTGCTAGTGATCAGACAATCAATTAGCTGACTGATGGCCACTGATGTATTCACGAAAACCAGAGCTAACTCACTGGGATTTAGAGGCTGAGACTCTGTTGGGAAATGCAAAAGGAGTTCACACTGCTGCTTATAACAAAACCCTAAATGTGTCGATTCTCCATCCTAGACTGGCAACAATACGTATGCAATAACTTTATTTACTTTGTCCATTATCTATGTAGGATACTCGGATTCCAAAAATGTGGACCTCATGTTAATTCAGAGAGCTACAAAATAAATCCAAAATGTGTTGATATAGTTTAAGTTTTAACAAGAAGAAGAAAATTATGGATAACTTTCACAATGCCATTGTTTCCAGAATCCATTTGTCACTGTGGCTTTATAGAACATAATAAGATGCCACAAACATTAAGATGACACATTATTAATTAATCTGATGTGTGGAGGTCCTGTGGGAGAAGAAAGTTGATCAGAATTCAGCAAGATTTGCCTCATATTTTATTCAGGGTCATATTTATTGTGTTGGGATGGGGACTTTACATAAATATTGATGTGGTTTATTCAATCACTCACGTCACTGGGAGTCAGGGTAAGCGGGATGAGAGAGAGGGTGGCTCGAAGCAAAAGTGGAAATCGAGAAGGACCCTGCCCCTTTAATTTTTAAGTGGCAAGTTGGAGCAGCCCTTTGTGAAGCGTGCTACATGTTGCCCTGACGTGAGGCTTGTTCAAAGGCAGACAAAGGCATCTCTGTACGTTTTGTTCCCTTTTTGTTTTCACTGGGAAAGCTGCCAGGAAGGCTGACAGTTACTGAACCACAGCTTCGGTTACAAAAGACAGAGAAAAAGGACTCTAAGAAAACACATGAGCAACTTCTCCCCAACCTCAGACTGTTATTAGATTAATTATTGTACAAACATCTCTCCCACTTAATTCCATTTGCCCAGCACTTCAATCTTCAAATTAGTTTGGCACTTTACAACATTCCTGATGGTTTACGTTCAATGGATATGTTTTAAGTCAATGACATTATGCAGGAAGCTCTGCGAAAGGCTTCACATTGACTCTTAAAGCGCTGGTTAGTTTTATTTTATTCAAATGTTAGTTACTTTTATTCCCCCACGCTGCCTTCTTTCTTTGGTTCCCTGCACTGTTCCGTTGTAAGCTTGGAGAATTGCACCTCACTCTCAGACTTGGCACATTACAGCCTTCCTGACTCAACATTGAATTCGGCAATTTCAAATAACGACGGCTCTTCCTCGTTAAATCTCCTCTAGTCCTTCTGCTATCACCTTGCACTATAGTCACCTTATTATGATTTAGTTTTACTTGTCTTTCACCCTAAAGCATAGAGAAACAAGAAATATTAAAAATGTTCATCAGGCTAAAAGAAGAGAGAAACAGAATTGCGGGTCAATGACCTTTCATCAGTAGCCAATCACATGCCTTCGCTTTTGCTCCCCCCCTTCCTCTGCATCCTAACAGTTCATTAGGGATCAATCAGAAACATTAAATCTCTTCCTTTCTCCACAGATGTGGCCTGGACTGCTACAAAGTTCCAGCATTTTCTGCATTTGTTTGTTTTATTACTGGAAAGAAAATCAGTTTTTTTATTGTAACCAAGCATTAACTTTATAGTCTTTATTGTCTATTTCTGATTGATAAGAGGTGATAGCAATAAAGACGCAGCGTAAAAGGAGACCATTTGGCCCATTATGCCAGTGCTGACATGGGTTGACTACCCTCAGAATCTTAGGTCCAACATACTCTTAGGAGTAAAATTTTAAAAAAACTGCGGATACTGGAAATCTAAAATAAGAGGCAGAAAATGCTGGAAGTGCTCAACAGGTCAGGCCGCACCTGCGGGAAAAGAAACTGTTTCTCTTCCCACAGACACAGCCTGACCTTTATACTATAGTAAAGGGTATTATATAGTAAGGGGTACTTTTCTCTCAAAGTGCATAAAGAGGCGTAAAGCAGTTGCGGACACTGCATCACTCTTTTTGTTTTCCAGGATAATTGAATTTCAATCCCAAATTAAAATTATAGGACAACTGTAATTTGGAGGGACAATTTTAGGGTATTTTATTTAAACTATATACAAAGGGTTAGATTAATGTTGCTGCCTTGGTTACATCACACCTGGAATGCTGACGAGGCAGTTTTCTCCAGAGAATTGATCACGCAAGGATGGAGGGAGTGCTAAAGGAGCCGTCATTAAACTGATACTCGTTGGAAGTCGTACGATAGTTGCACAGCGGTTGAGTTATTGGATAACTAATTCAGCAGCCTGGTCCAACAATCTGAGTTCAAATCCTGTGGAATTTAAATTCAGTTAATAATCTGGAATTTTAAAATAAATCTAGTTGTCCATAAAGGTGACTGCAGTGGTGGAGGTGGGTACAAACACAATGTTTGAAAGACATTATGACAGGTATGTGAATAGGAAGGGTTTAGAGGGATATAGGCCAAATTCAGGCAAATGGGATTGGCGTAGGTAGGCATCTTGGCCAGCATGGACGAGTTGGGCTGAAGGGCCTGTTTCCATGCTGTATAACTCTATGAATCTATGAACGTTGCTGGCTTGTTGCAAAAACCAAGCTGGTTCACCAATACTCTCCATGAGAGGATATCTGTCTCATTACTCAGTCTGGACTATATATGATTCCAGACCCTCCAATGTGGTTGACTCTGAACTACCATCTGAAATGTCCTCATAAACCACTCAGTTCAAAGGCAATTAGGGATGGGAAATAAATGCTGGCCTTTTCAGCAACATATTCATTAATTGAAAAGAATAATTTGGTGGCCTAATTGTGCACAGAAAGCTCCCACAAACAAGAATGATGATAGTGGTGAAATAACATGAGTGATAAATACTTGTCAGGACAACAGAGCCACTGCTGTATTTTAACGTAATGTCCCGGGTTCTGAGGCCAATGACCAATCCACCGGGTTGGTGAGTCTGGAACCATACAGAGATCATACAGGGTAAAAGTGGCAGATTGTCTTCCACAAAAGACAGCAATGAACAAGACAGACTTTAATAACACCTCAGAAGTTTGGTGCTCACCATTGCTGATAACCGCTCTTCATTCCGGATTTATTTATTTGCTTGAATTGCTAACTTCCCAACTACTGTGGTTGGAGCCAAACTCACATCAACAAACCAGCGCTCCTGGACACTAAGTATAGCTTACCCACTTTAAGCCACTGGACTGCTACACCAGTGGCTGTTCTTTTGTATTATTACATTAATTAAATTGTTTTATTAATATGTATAATCAATAAAATATATTATTGTGTTTATTAATTTAGTTATTTTTATTTAGCAATAAATATTACTATATAATTGTTTGAAATGTGTTTTGAGACTTCCTTAAAGGGACGTGGATTGCTCTATATCAAGACCTGGCTTTCTTTTTTCCCTTGAACCATTCCAGGAATTGCACCGAAGGAAATAGTGTGGATCTACCAGAATGAAAGCTGTAAGCAATGGACTGAGCATCAAAGAGAGATTACACCAACGAGGGTTTACAGTACCCTGTTCAAACTCTAATAAGTTGGTTTGATTATGTTGGAAACTGCAGCGGCTTTGTGGATATCCCTGTGGTCAAAGAGCGGCAGGCAATACCTGCTACAGTGCAGGGTTTAAAAATGTACATACATGATAACATCTGCATTGCTAATTCGGATATTATTCATCAGAAATTCCCTTGCTTATAGTGACTTAACTTGCTACATTAATATTCATATCTGATGTGGTACATCTGAAGTATGACAGGAAGTGAGTGTGATGTATGCAGGAAGCGAGTCTGCCAACCCTGATTTGATGTATTCTAGGAGGTTACATCACATGACCTCCCGCCTCTATCCATCCCATCTCCACACAGGAGCTATTGGCTTTCAGGTATCCAGCCTAATGCACCCTCCCCACCATCGGGAGTATCTACAGGAGGTGCGGCCTCAAGAAAGCAACATCCATCATCAAAGATCCCCGCCATCCGGGCCGTGCCATCTTCTCGCAGCCACCATCGGGCAGGAGGTACAGAAACCTGAAGTCCCACACCACCAGGTTCAGGAACAGCTACTTCCCTTCAACCATTCGGTTCTTGAACCAACCAGCACAACCCTAATCACTACCCCAGTATAGCAACATTATGACCACTTTGCACTACAATGGACTTTTTTTTGTTCTAATTATGTTCTTTCTTGTAAAAATTGTGCATGATTTATGTCTAATATATGTTTTTCTTGTGAATGCTGCTTATCTGATGCTCTGTGCCTGTGATGCTGCTGCAAGTAAGTTTTTCATTGCACCTGTGCACACATGGACTTGTGCAGATGACAATAAACTCGACCTTGACTTTTGCCACAAAACTTCATCTGGGAAATCAGCAGACTTCATGTTCCCTGACTTGAGGCTTGGTCAGGAAGCCTTTTTACTCAATGATTGATATCTTTAGTTCCAAGATGCAAAAACATTCAAGGTAAATTAAAACTGAAACCCAATTCCTTCCATATATTTCCTCTCCTGGGTTTGCCCAACAGTGGAGATTAACTTTCATCGTGGAATCCCAACAGAGATTGAAACTGGTATGCAACACTTTGCACATGTGAATTTATTCTTTGCTGCAGGCTTTTTGATTAATTTTTTTAAGATGTGGATACCTCTGTTACGGTCAGCATTTATTGCCTGTCCTTAATTGCCCTTGTGAAGGTGGCAGTGAGCTGCCTTCTTGAACCACTACCCCCCTCCTGGTGAAGGTCCTCCCCTCCCCCATCCTTTATTCCATGGTCCACTGCCCTCTCCTACTGGATTCCTCCTTCTTCAGCCCTCGGCCTCTTCTACCCATCACCTCTCAGCTTATTACATCTTCCTCACCCCCCCCCCCCCCACCCACCTACCTTCCCCCTCTCACTGGGACTCACCTATCACCTGAACTCACCTATCCCCTGCCTACGTGTGCTCCTCCCGTTCCCCCCACCTTCTTATTCTGGCTTCTGCCCTCTTCCTTTCCAGTCCTGATGAAGGGCCTCGACCAGAAACGTCGACTGATTATTTCCCTCCGTGGACGCTGCCTGACCTGCTGAGTTCCTCCAGCACTTTTTGTGTATTGCTCCAGATTCCAGCATCGTGTCCCCACTGGATTCTAAGCAGGGAGTTCCAGGATTCAGACCCAACAAAATGAAGGAGTGGTCATATATTTACAAGTCAGGATGGCTGGGGGTGATCGAGCAACACACGAGTTGCTGGAGGAACTCAGCGGGTCGGGCAGCATCTGTGGAGGGAAATGGACAGTCGATGTTATGGGTCAAGAACCTTCATTGGGACTGGAGGGTGCTTTCCAGCAGCATATTCATTAATTAAAACATAAATTGGCAGCTTATTTTTGCACAGCAAGATCCCACATACAGGAACTATGACAATGGTGAAATAACATGCGTGATAAGTACCAGTCGGGTGATCTGGGTGATGGTGTTGCCCTGTACCAGCCGCCCTCATTCTCCTTGGTAACAGAGGGGGTGAACTGTTGTTGCCGAGGACTGACATATCTGTGATGGAGTGGGAGGGGAGCTGAAGTGTCTGGAATAGGGAGATGCAGATCACGGTTACGGACGGAGCACAGGTGTTCTGCAAAACGGTCACCTAGTCTGCGTTTGGTCTCGCCAGTGTGGAGGAGGCCACACTCGGAGCACCGAATGCAGCAGATGATATTAGGGGAGGTGCAGGTGAAGCTCTGCCTCACCTGAAAGGACTGTTTTGGGTCCCTGGATGGAGGTGATGGAGGTCGTGTTGGGGCAGGTGATGAAGAAAGGCCCCGGAGTGGGGAGGGAGGAGTGACGATAAGATTTCTTTATTAGTCACACGTACATCGAAACACACAGTGAAATGCATCTTTTGGGTAGAGTGTTCTGGGGGCAGCCCGCAAGTGTCACCACACTTCTGGTGCCAACATAGCATGCCCACAACTTCCTAACCCGTACATCTTTGGAACGTGGGAAGAAACCAGAGCACCCGGAGGAAACCCACACAGACACGGGGAGAACGTACAAACTCCTTACAGACAGCGGCTGGAATTGAACCCAGGTCGCTGGCGCTGTAATGGCATTACGCTAACCGCTACACTACCGTAGCTGCCTAGGAAGCTGCGGAGAGAGCGGTCCCTGCGAAAGGCTGAAAGGGGTGGGGAGGGGAAGATATGCTTGGTGGTGGGGTCCCGTTGGAGATGGCGGAAGTGGCGGAGAATGATGTGTTGGATACATAGGCTGGTGGGATGAAACGTGAGGACAAGGGGGGACCCTATCCCTGTTGGGTCTGGGAGGGGTGGGGGTGAGAGCAGGGGTGCAGGAAATGGCAGAGATGCGGGTGCGAGCTCTCTCGTGAGTGGGAAGCCCCGGTTATTAAAGAAGTTGGACATCTCAGGTTCTCATCTGAGAACATTCAGAGAATAATTATTTTGTATTCAACTTTCTCGACCACCCTGTCTATTACTGGGAGAAGTTGCTGTAGTTTTTGTTTCATAGAACATAGAACAGTACAGCACAGGAACAGGCCCTTCAGCCCCAATGTTGTTCCTAACTAATTAAACTAGTAATCAAATGCCTAACTAAACTAATCCCTTCTGCCTACACAATGTCCACATCCCTCCATTCTCTGCACATTCATGTACCTATCTAAGAGCCTCTTAAATGCCTCCATTGTATCTGCCTCCATCACCACCCCTGGCAGTGCATTCTAGAGGAATATGCTCCTTAAAGAGACTCAAAGTAAATTTATTTTGCCTGCTGTGATTCTGGAATCCCACCCACTTTCAACTCACCAATTTATTTCTGTTACTAAATGCCCTGTATTGAGATATACAATGTATTGAGATCTCCGGACAAATACAGTGATTGGAGGGTGGTTACATATGTATTCTGTGCATTAAATCATTCTCAGTCACAGAGATGTCAAACTTTGGAGGAGACAGGTTTAGGGTAAGGGGGAAGGGGTTTGGATGGGATCTGAAGACGAATTTTTTCAATGAGAGGGTGGTTGGAATCTGGAACACACAAAGGGTGGTGGACACAGAGACTGTCACAACATTCAAGAAGCGTCTGGATAAGAACTTGAATTGCCAAGGTATAGAAGGCTGTGAATCAAGGGCTGGTAAATGGGATTAGTATGGATGGGGTCTTGATGGTCAGCATGGATATGGTGGGCCGAAGGGTCTGTTTCTGTGCCTTATGACTCAGAGCACTGTGATCACCAAGCTTGACTAACAGGAGACTTAAACCATCACCCCAGGAATGAAACTAAAGACACCATGCTACATGATACTAATGATGCTATGTTCGGAGGATCTGTTGATGCAGTCATGAAGAAGGCACACCAGTGGCTCTACTTCGTAAAGAGTTTGAGGAGATTCGGTATGTCACCAAAGGCTCTTAAAACTTTCTATAGTGGTACAGTGGAGAGCATTCTGTCTGGTTGCATCACTGCCTGGAATGGGGGCTCCAATGCACAGGATCACAAGAAGCTGCAGAGGGTTGTAGACTCAGCCAGCTCCATCACAGGCACAACCCTCCCCACCATCGAGGACATCTTTAAGAGGCGGTGCCTCAAGAAGGCGGCATCCATCACTAGGGAGCCTCACCATCCGGGACATGCCCTCTTCTCATTACTAACATCGACGAGGAGGTACAGGAGTCTGAAGACCCACACTCAGCAACCAATGACACCACTGTTGTTGGCAGAGTGATGAGGCTGATTCTGATTCAACGATTCAGGAACAGCTTCTTCCCCTCCGCCATCAGATTTCTGAACGGTCCATGAACCCATGAACATTACCTCGTTATTCCTTTTTTTTGGCACTATTTATTTATTTTTGTAATTTACCGTAATTTTACGTCTTGCACTGTACTGCTGCCGCAAAACAACACATTTCACGTCAGAGATAATAAATCTGATTCTGATTCTAATTTTGAACTTCTGCAAGTATATCCTTTCCTGGATTTGGAAACCATGGCGATACACAAATTATGGTTTCACCAAAGCTCCAGGTCCCTTTTGTATAAAGAACCATCCAACTCCTGAATTACCTGCACCCAGGTCTGGACTTACTGCATTTCTGAAGTGCAGCAAGGCACTTTCTCCTAAGACTGTGGGAAACATCCTACACAGTGGAAATTGCAATAGCTACAGACTGACCAATAAAAACCCTCGCAGCTGATACCGCAATGGGGAATATAGCTGCAAAAACATTATTTAATTTTGAAAATAAAATGACGTCAACAGTGCAGATGAGAAAACCTGAATCGCTCCTAAAAATCCACAGGCAAGTTGCAGATGCTTCAGTGCACCACATGAAAGGTACTGTGGGTTCTGTTAGTGCAGTGACCCATTAGGAATGCCCTTCATCAACTGAAGTGTGTTTTGTTCACAGGGTCCATATGAAGCAGCTTACAAAGGGATTTTTTTTTCCCTTCTCTTTTACCTCTCCCTGCAAGGAAAAGCTTACAAAAAAAAAGTTTTGCGACATGTCACAGGGCTTTAGCAGAGTGAAAGTAAACTTCACTGCTGGATTTGGATTGGGATAATCCGATTACACCAACCTCATCAACTGCACTGTCAAAAGGGTATAGGCTGTGGATTGTGTGGGGGTGGTTGGGTGGAAGTGGGGGGTGGGACGCGGTGTGGGGTGGGGGTGCAAGGGGCTGGTCACGGACGATGAAGCAACCTTTTACCACAGGCATCAGGCACACAGCTTACAAGACAACAAGAAGCATTGTCTTGCTCAGGCCAGCGAACAGATGGCTAAAATAACAGCAAACCTTGGGTGAGGGGATAACATAATTGATGAAAGCTTTGGTCAGGTACATGGGAACAAACACTTAATGAGATTAAGCAAAAATCTGAGGAGATGGAGCAGAAAGTACTTAAACCCTAAACCTGAGGGTAAGAAAGATTTTGGGAGCAAGTGATTGGAGCATTGGGAATAGGCAAAGTTTTCTCGGTATTCATAAAAGCATAGAGAATCACGGGAACAGGCCCTTCAGCCCAACTGGTCCATACTGGCCAAGATGCTCTATCCAAGCCAGTCCCATTTGCCACTGTTTGACAAATAACCTTCTAAACCTTTCCAATCCAAGTATATTCAAGTATATTATTTCAGTCAAATGCACAGAGTGCTCTCAATTTGTGAGCTAAATGCTACAATTTATCTTTTAATGCTATAAATTGCACTTGTTCAGTGCAAGCTTCAGGTTAGTGTACCGGACAAACAAGGCAGTGACTGGTTCTGGATCTGGAGGTTCCCTGATATCTGTGTCCCAAAGAGAAGGAGAAGACAAGGAGTAGTCTCTGGAGAAGCAGCCCGTTGTCAGGGACCGAGAGGAGGAGAAATACTCTTTGGAATCCACAGCCCAGGAGAAACTAAACCGGAAGTTGCTGGAGGAATTCCACAGGTAGCATCTGTGGAGAGAGGAACAGTCTCTGTCTCTCCCCATTGGTGCTGTGTGACTTGTTCCGTGTTCCCAGCAGTTTCTGTTTTAGTTTCAGATTTCTTTATTCTGCATCTTATTGTTCCAATTGGTAGATTATTTGTTTCCTGTAAATCACCTGTAGTGTAGGTGAGTGATAGGGGAATCCGAAGGGATGGCTCTGGGAGCTGGCATGCACTCAATGGCTGAAAGGACTCTTAATGTTTGGTAAGAAAACATGAGAAATATGAAAATATGTTTCTGAACATCAGGGACATTGAGCTGTTGGAAAGTGTTCAGAGTTGTCGAGAAGTGACAGGCAGTTACCACTGCAGGGTTCAGTATGTGAAGCCCAGGTGCTTACCATATACATAAATAGCTTGGATGAGGGAGTCAAATGTAAATTCTCCAGGTTTGCTGATGATACAAATCTGCATGGGAGTGGGAGCTGTGTGGAGGATGCAATGTGATTTCGACAGGTTGAAGGAGTGGGCAAATTCATGACAGGTGCGGTTTAATGTGGATAAATGTGATGGTGACAAAAATACCAAATATTATTTGGTAAAAGTTTAGGCAGGGAGTGATGCAACGAGACCCGGGCATCGCAGAACATAGAACAGAACAGCACAGGAACAGGCCCTTCAGCCCACAATGTTTTGCGGAGCTAATTAAACTAGTAATTAAACAGCCAACTAAACTAGTCCCTTCTGCCTACACGATGTCCACATCCCTCCATTCCCTGCACATTCATGTGCCTGTCTGAAAGCCTCTTAAACACCTCTATCGTAACTGCCTCCACCACCACCCCTGGCAGCGCATTCCAGGCACCCACCGCTCTCTGTGTAAAAGACTTGCTCCACACCCACACAGTTTCCCTTCTCACCTTAAATGCACGCCCTCTAGTATTGGACCTTTTTACCCTGGGAAAAAGATACCAGCTGTCTACTCTATCTATGCCTCTCCTAATCTTATAAACATCTATCAGGTCTCCCCTCAGCCTCTGCCGCTCCAGAGAAAACAACTCAAGTTTGTCCAACCTCTCCTTATAGCACATGTCCTCTAATCCAGGCAGCGTCCTGCACCCTCTCCAGAGCCTCCACAACCTTCCTATAACGGGGCAACCAGAATTGAATCCAATACTCCACATGCAGCCTAACCCGAGTTTTATAAAGCTGCGACATAACTTCCTGACTCTTGAACTCAGTGCTTCGACTAATAAAGGCAAGCGTGCCCTATGCCTTCTTTACCATCCTACCAACCTGTGCAGCCACTTTCAGGGAACTAAGGACTTGGACCCCATTTCAACCCCATGTCCTTGTGCAATGAAAATAAATATGCAGATACAGCAGGCGGTTATGAAAGCAAGTGGTAGGTTGGCCTTCATCCTGAGAGGAAATGAATACAGGAGCAGGGATATCTTACTACAATTGTATAGAGCCATGGTGAGACCACTCCTTGAGTATTGTATGCAGTTTTGGTCTCCTTATCTGGGGAAGGATGTTCTTGCTATGGAGGGACTTCAGCAAACGATCACCAGACTGATTCCCGGGATGCACGAGGAGAGTTTGGAACAATTAGGTTTTATATTTGATGGAGTGCAGAAGAATGATTGGGGGTGTCATTGAAACTTATCAAATCCTGCTGGGATTGGACAGATGGGATGCATGAAGGACATTCCTGATGTGGGGAGTCTGGAACCGGTGGTCCCGGCCTAAGGATACAGAGTAGGCCATGTTAGACTGAGATGGGTGAGGACTTTCTCTGCTCAGAATCAGAATCAGAACCAGGTTTATTATCACTGACACATGATGTGAAATTTGTTGTTTTGCGGCAGAAGTACAGTGCAGAGACATAAAATTACTATGAATTAAAAAAATAAATAAATAGTGCCAGATAAAAGGAATAACGAGGTAGTGTTCATGGGTTCATGGACCGTTCAGAAATCTGATGGCAGAGAGGGAGAAGCTGTTCCTGAATCACTGAGTGTGGGTCTTCAGGCTCCTGTACCTCCTCCCTGATGGTAGTAACGTGAAGAGGGTAGGTCCCGGGTGGTGACGGTCCTTAGTGATGGATGACACCTTCTTAAGGCACCGCCTCTTGAAGATGTCCTCAATGGTGAGGAAGGTTGTGTCTGTGATGGGAGCTGGCTGAGCCTACAACCTTCTGAAGCATCTCTTGATTCTGCACATTGGAGCCTCCATACCAGGCAGTGATGCAACCAGTCAGAATGCTCTGCACCGTACAGCTGTAGAAATTTGCAAGAGTCCTTGGTGACATACTGAATCTCCTCAGACTCCTAATGAAGTAGAGCCACTGGTGTGCCTTCTTTGTAATTGCATCAATGTGTTGGGCCCAAGATAGATCCTCTGAGATGTTGATGCCCAGGAACTTGAAGCTGCTCACCTTTTCCACCGCTGACCCCTCAATGAAGACTGGTCTAGTGTTATTCTCCCTTTCACAGTGTGCATAAAAGGCATTCTCATCAGGGAGTGAAGCATCATTACCATTTATGCTGTTAGGTTTCACCTTATAGGAAGTAATGGCATGCAAACCCTGTCACAGCTGTCATGCATCCGATTGTGTCTCTAACTTCACACGGAATTACCTTTTTGTTCTCATGATGACCTTCTGTAGGTTGTACCCGGACTTCTTGTGGGATTCTGGATTGCCGGTCTTGAACACCACAGATCTAGCTCTCAGCAGACTGCGAATCTCCCAGCTCATTCAGGACTTCTGGTTTAGGAACATTCGGTATGTTCTCGACAGTACACACTCATCCACACAGGTCTTGACGAAGTTGGTGATGGCTGTGGCATATTCATTCAGATCCGAAGGTGAATCCCTGAATATGGTCCAGTCCACCGATTCAAAGCAGTCCTGTAAACGCTCCTCCGCCTCCCTTGGCCAGACCTTCACGGTCCTCACCACTGGTGCTGTCGTCCTCAGTCTCTGCCTGTATGTTGGGAGTAGAAGTACAGCCAGTTGATCGGACTTGCCACAGTGCAGGCGCGGGATGGCACGGAAGGGGTTCTTGACAGTGGTGTAACAGTGATCGAGTGTGTTGGCTCCTCTGGTTCCGCAGGTGACATATTGGCGGTAGTTGGTCAGAGATTCTTCAAGCTGGCCTGGTTGAAGTCTCCAGTGATGATCGGGAAGGCATCAGGGTGTGCTGTCTCATGACTGCTGATCACGGTGCTCAGCTCCTCCAGTGCCGGCCTGACATTTGCCGGGGTGCAACGTTCACCACTACCAGGATGACGGTGGAGAACCCCCTCGGCAGGTCGAACGGATGACACTTGACCGCGAGATGTTCCAGGTCAGGGGAGCAGGACTGAGACAGAACCGCCATGTCTGTGCACCACGATGAGTTAATCAGGAAGCAAACGCCGCCTCCTCTGCCTTTACCTGATGACCCCGTCCGGTCCATGCGGTGGGTGGTGAAGCCCTCGGGCTGGAGCGCTGGGTCCGGAGTGCCGAGGGCGAGCTAATTGTTCTAGTTATGTTCCTTCTTGTAAATTTTGTATAATTTATGCTTAAGTTATGTTTTTTTTTGTGAATGTTGTGTACCCAATGCTACATGCCTGTGATGCTGCTGCAAGTAAGTTTTTCATTGCACCTGTGCACACATGTACTTGTGCATGTGACAATAAACTCGACTTGACTACCCCAGCTTAAGATGGTTGTTGAGGATGTGAGCTCTTTCTCTGGCAGTTAAATCATTTCTAATTCACATATGTCTGATGGATGGGTTCCGTTACACCTGTAACAATTACTTAAGCCAGTCCTGCCCTTCTGCTTTGGAAGCTGCACTGAGAGCCCAACCTTTACCATCGCTCCACCTCTGTCAACTGCTGTTGCATTTCCACACTGCATTGGATGCATTTTGTTTTGCATTTCTATATGCTATTTCCATAGACATTGCAATTTTCCATCCAAGCTCAAAGGTGAAGTTCTGTTTAATGGTCACGATGGAATTTGTTCATTGACTAAACCACAAACAACCTTTCATGCAACCCCCCTCACCCCACCCCCCTCCCCCATTCGAAGGGCTCAAGTTGCGGTATCCTACAACATGACCATCCAATTGCTCACAGTCTCCTCTGGTTTCTGGCTACTCGTTCGAAGTTTGTAGCTTTCCATAGCTTTTGAGGGTTTAGGACTGAAAAGATACTGCGATTTTTGCACTACTTCACTGAATGAAACACATTTAGCTTTCCTTTCCAGGGCATGAGAAGATTTGCTAATTGACTGCATGCTTCTCAACTAATTTCAGTTAACAGAAAAGCTTTCTTGCATCTCTGTACAGCATTGTTTGGTTCAGGCACATTTTCATTATTACCCTCAATTTCCACTATGTTATTTGCTGCAGAAAACATTTCCATATGTTCTATACATGACCTGAAATGCTCACGCACCCGGTCATATACCCCAAGGCCTCAAATGTACCAGCTTGAGTCTGAACAGGAGTTTTATTCTCTTTCCCTGATGCCAACCAACCAAAACCAAAGGCAGTAAGCCGGAACGCACAGAATTTCTTGTCATTTCGGTGCATATTCATTTAATCTCTCACACACCCACACAGGCACGCGCACATACACACAATCACGCACACACACACGCACACTCACACACACACACACACGCACACACATGCACACACACGTGCACAGACATCCACACACACAGACACACACAAACAAACACTCACATGCACACTTAGACACAGATATGCACACACACACATAATCACACACACAAGCACACCCACATGCACACACGCACACACACACACAGACACACAGACACACAGACACACACACACACACACAGCCAGCCAGACAGACAGACAGACAGACAGACAGACAGACACACACACACACACACACACACACACACACACACACACACACACAGAGTACGGCAATGCGCAGGAGCATAAGAAGCTGCAGAGAGTAGTGGGCTCCATCCAATACATCACGGGCACATCCCTCCCCACCGTCGGGAGTATCTACAGGAGGCGCTGCCTCAAGAAGGCAACATCCATCATCAAAGATCCCTACCATCCGGGCCATGCCATCTTCTCACAGCTCCCATCGGGCAGGAGGTAAAGAAGCCTGAAGTCCCACACCACCAGGTTCAAGAACAGCTACTTCCCTTCAACCATTCAGTTCTTGAACCAACCGACACAACCCTAATCACTACCTTGGTTTAGCAACACTATTCCCACTTTGCACTTCAATGGACTTTTTTTTTGTTCTAATCGTGTTCTTTCTTATGTAATTGTGTGTAATTTATGTTGTTAATTTATGTTTTTCTTGTGAATGTTGTGTATCTGATGGTCTGTGCCTGTGATGCTGCTGTAGGTAAGTTTTTTATTGCCCCTGTGCATACATGTACTTGTGCATGTGACAATAAACTCATCTTTGACTTTTATGAATAAAGTCTATTGTTGAAATATAAATATTTAAGTAATATGGAATCTTTTAGTAAATTCATTGTTCAATATGCTAAATACATATTAAATATTCACATTACTCAATGAAACAAATAAGACTAAACTTGAGTAACTTGGCAACATCTGTGGAGGGAAGTGGACAGTCCGGATGAAAGATGGCATCCTGAGATGTCAACTGTCCACTTTCCTCCTCAGATGCTGCCCGACCTGCAGAGTTCCTCCAGCAGTCTGTTTTTGGCTCCAGATTCCATCATCTGTAGTCTCTGTGTTTGTTGTTTCAGTTTTAGAATCTGGGAATGAATCCATCTCGGACAATCTTATGAAATACCCTGGGATTTGAACCAAAAACAAAAGTACTGAAAGAACTCAGCCAGTCAGTCTGCATTTGTGGAAAGAGAAACCAGTCAACATTTTGGGTCAGGGACCTTTTGTCAACTGGCTAAAGTCAAAGTCGAGTTTATTGTCAGATGCACAAGTCCATGTGTGCACAGGTGCAATGAAAAACTTACTTGCAGCGGCATCACAGGCACGGAGCATCAGATAAGCAGCATTCACAAGAAAAAGATAAATTATACAAGAACACAATTAGAACAAAAATAAAACGAAGCCCATTGTAGTTCAAAGTGGTCACAGTGTTGCTGTACTGAGGTAGTGATTAGAGTTGTGCAGGTTGGTTCAAGAACCGTTCAAAAGATGTTGGTTTCTCTTTCCACAGATGCTACTTGACTGGCTGAGTTCTTCCAGAATTTCTGTTTTTGGTTCAGATTCCAGTATCTGCTGTTTTATTTGTTTTCCACCCAGGGATTTTTGGGCTCTTTCTGCTAGATGGCATTAATGGGGTGCCTCCATCCCAGGACCTCTTGTATAAATAATCCCTGGGTCACTCCCTGATCCAATAGATCACAGATCCCACCACACAGTTGATTCCCCCACAGATTTCATTCGATGCCAGGATTCCTTTCCTTTCCTTGACTACGCAATCCGGCCAAGTGTGAGGTGCTGCACTTTGGGAGATCAAATGTAAAGGAACAATGCACAGTTAATGGCAGGACCCTTATCAGTGTTGATGTACGGAGGGATCTTGGGGTCCAAGTCCATAGCTCCCTGAAAGTAGCTACACAGGTTGATAGGGCGGTAAAGAAGGCGTACGGCACACTTGCCTTTATTAGTCGAGGCACTGAGTTCAAGAGTCAGGAAGTTATGTCGCAGATTTATAAAACCCTGGTTAGGCTGCATCTGGAGTATTGCATGCAATTCTGGTCGCCCCATTGCAGGAAGGATGTGGTGGCTTTAGAGAGGGTGCAGAAGTAGCTTACCAGGAAGCTGCCTGGATTGGAGAGCGTATGCTATGAGGAGATGTCGACAAAGTTGGGCTTTCTCTGGAGCGGTGGAGGCCGAGGGGAGACCTGATAGAGGTTTATAAAACTATGAGAGGCACTGATATAATCGGCAGCCAGTATTTTCTCGCAGGGTCGAAATATCTAATACCAGAGGGCGTGCATTTAAGGTGAGGGGGGAAAGTTCAAAGGATATGTGCAGGGCAAGTTTTTTTACACAGAGACTGGTGGGTGCCTGGAATGTACTGCCAAGGGTGGTAGTGGAGGCAGATATGATAGGGGCATTTAAAAGGCTCTCAGACAGGTACATGAATGTGCAGAGAATGGAGGGATGTGGACATTGTGTAGGCAGAAGGGATTAGTTTAGTTAGGTGTTTAATTACTAGTTTAATTAATTCAGCACAACATCATGGGCTGAAGGGCCTGTTCCTGTGCTGTACTGTTCTATGTTCTATCTTCTATAGACTCCTGCAATTAATTCCCTTGTGCGTTGCAAACATTCCTGGGATCCGTTTGCTTAGAACAACATATTACGGATCTTTTCACCTACTGCAATCGATTCCAGGATTCTTGTACCTTGTGTACTGCCCTCAAGGGCTCACTCACACAGTGCAATCGAACCGGGCCACTCTCAGCCGCCGTAACACAATGTCAGAACCACCAATGCAGTGTGAGTGGCCCTGATCCCTCTGCTAACATGGGTGTTCCCAGGATGGTCCTGCCCAGAGTGCATAATCCCAGAGCTTTTTCCAGAACATTTTAAAAGCAGGGAATTTTCTCCCAACATCCAAAGTGATGGTGTCTCACCTCCTGGCAGTGCCGGACTCAAAGAGCAAAGCTACCAGCGTTGAACCAGGCAGTTTCCCCCAGGTCAATACTCAGGGAGATGGTGAGGTCCAAACCCAGGCTCGTTATAAATCCAGCGGGAAATCCCTTTGGAATAGGGAATCTGACTGATTCTCATCCACAGAAACATGTCACCACATTAAGCAGTTCAATTATGCACCAAATCTTCAGGGAATCCTCTGCAGTCATGAAACATGAAAGGAAATTGATAATCAAATCAAGGCTTCCAAAGCAGAAATTTTACTTAACACAATGCAGCGTTTTCCCCAGAGATTTCACGTGGAATCAGAGGACAGAGGGAGATAATTTCAAATCGGGACAACTTTTGTTCTGTGAGATCCTGAACTCTTTTCATCTTAAACTAATTCCGTAGTTGTTGCAGTCATAGTGGATGTAATTATGGGCAATGTGGACACAATGTGTGTAACAGGATTTTCTTTACAGCACTCACTAATACAGATAGAATTGACTTCATTTTCTGCTTTCTACACATGCATTACGGATAATGTGACCCCCTGCACTCCTTAACTATTGAGAAGGGCGCTATAACATAGGCTGAATCTGATTAACAGCTTTTGTCGTTTTGCATTTTGCTCCCAACACACACACACACGCACGCACGCACGCACGCACACACGCACGCACGCACACACACACGCACAAAACAATTCTTCCTTCGGACACAGTTCCGCAGAGACACTGAAAGCACCAGCTGGTGGAAAGAGCAGGATAAGGAGTGACCACTTCGAACCCATCCCAGATGCCATATGAACATACAAACATGTGAACTAGGAGCAGGAGGAGACCACTCTGCCCCTCTCAAGCCTGCTGTGCCATTCAAAAAGCTCATGAGCAACTTGACAGTAATCTGATCTCTGCATTCTATGTACCACGGTGACATTTGGTGACTGGTAATTAGTAACTGGTTTATTATTGTCAGATGTCCCAAGATGCAGTGAAAAACTTTGTTTTGCACGCCATCCACACAAATCATTTCAAAACATAAGTTTATCAAGGTTGTACAAAGGGGAAAAGCACTAGCAGAATGCGGAATAATCTGAGCTACAGTTACAGAGGAAGTGCAGTGCAGTTAGACAATAAGGTGCAAGAGCCACGACAAGGTAGATTAGGAGATCAAGAGGTCATCTTTATCGTACAAGAAGTCAGTTCAAGAGTCTTACAACAGTGGGGTAGAAACTGTCTTCGAGCCTAGTACTCCACGTTTTCAAGCTTTTGTATCTTCTGCTCAATGGAAGGGGGGAGAAGAGAGAATGTCTGGGCTGGGAGGGGTCTTTGATTATGTTGATACTTTCCTGAGGCAGCAGGAAGTGTAGACAGAGTCCCTGGAGGGGAGGCTGGTTTTCGGGATAGACTGAGCAGTGTCCACAACTCTCTGAGATTTCTTGCGGTCTTGGGCAGAGCAGTTGCTATACCAAGCTGTGATGCATCAAGATAGGATGTTTTCTATGGTGCATCGATAAAAATTAGTGAGGGTCAATGGGTACATGCCGAATTTCCTTAGCCTTTTCAGGAAGTAGAGGCGCTGGTGAGCTTTCTTGGCCAGAGCGTTTATGTGGTTGGACCAGGGCAAGCTATTGGTGAGGTTTACACTGCGGATTTGTTGACCCCCATCTACCTATCTCTGCCTGAAGTCCCACACCACCAGGTTCAGGAACAGCTACTTTCCTGCAACCATCAGGTTCTCGAACCGACCTGCACAACCCTAACCCTACCTCAGCAACGGGACACTATGGACCACCTCTTGCACGACCGTGGACTTATCTCTCATTGTGTCTTATTTGCACTAGTATCTTGTTTTGCGCAGTCTTCAGTTTTCTTTACCACCTTGTATAATATATGCATAATTTATGTTCTGTGTGTTGTCTGTACCTACGTGCCTGTGATGCTGCTGCAAGCAGGTTTTTCATTGCACTGTACCTCACCACACTTGTGCACATGACAATAAACTTGACTGGACATGACTTGACCTCTGTCTTAAGAACATTCAGAGACCCTGCTTCCACCAACCTTTGAGGAAGAGAGAACCAAAGGCCGGACAGGCTAAGACTTTATTCCTCAGAGATAAGGAGACCGAGGGGTGGATCTTATAGAGGTGTATAAAATCATGAGGGGCATAGATAGGGTAAATGCACACAGTCTTTTTCCCAGAGTTGGGAAATCAAGAACTAGAGGGCATAGATTTAAGGTGAGAGGGGAAAGATTTAATAGGAACTTGAGGGGCAACTTTTTTACACAAATGGTACTATGAATGTGGAACGAGCTTCCAGAAGAAGTGCTTGAGGCAGCTACAATAACAACTTTTAAAAGACAGTTGGACAGGTACATGGATTGGAAAAGGTTTAGAAGGTTATGGGTCAAGTGCTGGCAAATGGGACTAGCATGAATGGGGCATCTTGGTTGGCATGGACCAGTGGGGCCGAGTGGCCTGTTTCCCTGCTGTGTGTCTCGGCGACTCTATGGCTTTACTCTAAATGCAGATGGAGCATTCAAGGTGATATTGAGAACCTGAAATCCATGCACTGGGAGTACACAGAAACCCAGCATAAATAAGATTTCTTTGTTAGTCGCATGCGCATCGAAACACACAGTGAAATGCATCTTTTGCGTAGAGTGTTCTGGGGGCAGCCCGCAAGTGTCGCCACGCTTCCGGCACCAACATAGCATGCCCACAACTTCCTAACCAGTACGTCTTTAGGATGTGGGACGAAACAGGAGCACCCAGAGGAAACCCGCACAGACACGGGGAGAAGGTACAAACTCCTTACAGACAGTGGCGGGAATTGAACCTGGGTCGCTGGTGCTGTAACAGTGTTACGCTAACTGCTACACTACCATAGCAGAAGGAGAACACTATCTCGCAAACTACCCACTGCCCGCTCCATCACACACCTCCTGCCCATCTGTGGTATAGTCGGAGCTTCCCACGTTATGTCCCAGAGACGTACAGTGTAGAAACAGGCCCTTCAGCCCATCACTTCCATGCTGACCTTTTTGCCTGTCTGCATTAATCCTATTTTCCCACATTAGGACCGTATCCTTCTGCGCCTTCAAACAATCTGCTGGAGGAACTCAGCGGGTCGAGCAGCATCTGTGGGGGGGAAAGGAACTGTCAACGATTCAGATCAAAACCCTGCATCGGGACTCAAAATATCCACAATTCCTTCCCACACCCCTCCCCTCCCCACAGATGCTGCTCGACCCGCTGAGTTCCTCCAGCAGATTGTTTGTTGCTCCAGATTCCAGCATCTGCAACCTCCTGTGTCTCCTTCTACACCTTGCCTATTCCGCTGCCTGTCTCCATATCTCTTCAAATGCAGAGACTGCATCTGACTCCACCACCTCCTCTGGCAACTAATTCCAGATATTACCCACTCTCTGTGTAAAAAAGTTTCCTCTCAGAATCAGAATCAGATTATCACTGACTTAGATGATGTGAAATTTGTTGTTTTGTGGCAACAGTACAGCGCAGAGATATTAAATTACTATAAATTACAAAATTATATAAATAGTGCAAGAAAAAAGGAATAACGAGGTGGTGTTCATGGATTCATGGACCGTTCAGAAATCTGATGGCGGAGGGGAAGAAGCTGTTCCTGAATCGTTGAGTGCGGGTCTTCAGGCTCCTGTACCTCCTCCCCGATGGTAGTAACGAGAAGAGGGCATGTCCCAGATGGAGAGGGTCTTTAGTGATGGATGCCGCCTTCTTGCGGCACCGCCTCTTGAAGACGTCCTCGATGGCAGGGAGCGTTGTGCCTGTGATGGAGCTGGCTGAGTCTACAACCCTCAGCAGCCTCTTGCGATACTGTGCATTGGAGCCTCCATACCAGGCTGTGATACAACCTTTAAAACTCCTTCTTCTCACCTTAAGCCTATGCTCTCTTGTTTTGATACTCCCACCCTGTGAAGTATTCTGACCATCTACCCTATGTCTGCCTCTTTTAATTTTATAAACATCTATCTGGTCAGCTCTCTGCCTCCTTCACTCCAGGGAACACAAACCCAGCCCCTCCAATAACTAAAGTCCTCCAACCCAGGCAACATCTTGGGCAATCTCTCCTGTACGTTCTCCAGCACAACCACATCCTTCCTGTAGTGTGGCGAGATTTCCCAATCTTGGATCCTTGATGTGGATTTAGGATTTATGGATGCAGAAGAGAATAAGGCAAAGCTTTATTTTTAATGAATTGTGCTTCGTCTAACGTTTTGGTACCGAGGAAGGCAAGAATTGTGGAAGACTATTGTTGAATGGGACTGAGTTCTTGGAGTTTAGCTATTTCAGGATTGGTGAAACATTCCTTCCTACCATGTGAGAGGTGTACAGATATAGACGCAATGATCTCCTGCTCTGTCCAGGCTGCCCTGCACACCTGTGGCACCTCGTGAATTCTGAAATAAGCACCCCCCATCTCAGGTAAAGTTATGGAATTATCAGGGAGAGACAGGAAAGCAGCTGGGAACCCAGGCTAGTTGCAATGGTGGCGGTCGTAGACATTTGGGGGGTCAGGTTCGGTGAAGGATATCTGGGAAATTTCCACGCAGAGGATGGAAACTTAGTCAGAACTTGTTTTCCAGCAAAGCCTCACCTTCGGGCAGGCACAGTAGTGTAACGGTCAGTGTAACGCTATTACAGTCCCAGCAACTGGGTTCAATTCCCTCCGCTGTCTGTAACGAGTTTGTACGTTCTCCCCGTGTCTGCATGGGTTTCCTCCGGGTGCTCCGGTTTCCTCCCACATTCCAAAGATGTACGGGTTAGGAAGTTGTGGGCATGCTATTTTGGCGCCGGAAGCGTGGCGACACTTGCGGGCTGCACCCCAGCACACTCTACGCAAAAGATGCATTTCACTGTGTGTTTCGATGTACATGTGACTAATAAAGATATCTTATCTTATCTTATCTTAGTGTCAGGGCACTGAGTACAAGAGTTGGGACGTCATGTTACAGCTGTACAAAACGTTAGTGAGACCGCACTTGGAGTATTGAAGTTCGGCGTGTCCCCGATGACTCTTAACCAATTTTTATAGATGCACCATAAAAAACATCCCATCCGATGCATCACAGCTTGGTATGGCAACTGCTCTGCCCAAGACCGCAAGAAATTGCAGAGTTGTGAATGTAGCCCAGTCCATCACGCAGAATAGCTTCCCCTCCATTGATTCCGTCTACATTTTACACTGCCTTGGGAAAGCAGACAACACAATCAAGGATCCCTCCCATCGCAGTCATTCTCTATTCTTCCCTCTCCCATCAGGTAGAAGGTACAAAGGCTTGAGAGCTAGAGGTGGGTATAATTACAGGCTCAAGGATAGCTTCTGTCCCGCTGTTATAAGACTCTTGAACGGACTTCTCATATGCTAAGTGATGAACTCTTGGACACTTGGACCTCCCAATCTACCTCATTGTGGCCTTTCACTTTATTTGACTGCCTGCACTGCACGTTCTCTGCAACTGTAACACTGTATTCTGCATTCTGTTTTCTTTTTATTGCCTTGATGTAATTATATATGGCATGATCTGTCTCAATGGCATGCAAAACAAAGGCTTTTCACTGTATTTCAGTACACATGAAAATATGAACCCAATACCAAGTACTGTGTGCAGTTCTGGTCAACTAGCTACAGGAAGGATGCCATTAAGATTCACAAGGATGTTGTCAGGACTGGAGGGCTTAAGTTATAAGCAGAGACTGGACAGGCTGTGACTGTTTTACATGGAGGTCAGGAGGCTGAGGGGTGACCTCATGGAGGTTTATAAAATCATGAGGGGCATAGATAAGGTGAACGGTCACAATCTTTTTCCCAGGGTGAGGAAGTCTAAAACTAGAGGGCATAGCTTTAGGGTGAGAGGGGAAAGATTTAAAGGGGACCTGAGGGCAAGTTTTTCCATGCAGAGGGTGGTGAATACATGGAACGAGCTGCCAGAGAAAGTGCTAGGGTTGGGTATAATTGCAATGTTTAAAAGACATTTGTACCGTGCATGGATAGGAAAGATTTAGACCGATGTGAGCCAAATGCAGGCAAATGTGCAGTAACCTAGGTAGGCACCTTGGTCGGCATGGACAATTTGGGCCGAAGGGCCTACATGTATGTACAAGTCCAAGTGTGCACAGGTGCATTGAAAAACTTACTTGCAGCAGCATCACAGGCACAGAGCATCAAATATACAACATTCACCAGAAGAACATAAATTAAATATAAATTATACACAATTTTTACAAGAAAGAACACAATTAGAACAAAAAATAAAAAGTTGATTTTAATAAAAAGTGATCAAAGTGGTCATAGTGTTACTATACTGAGGTAGTGATTAGGGTTGTGCAGGTTGGTTCAAGAACTGAGTGGTTGAAGGGAAGTAGCTGTTCCTGAACCTGGTGTTGTGGGACTTCAGGCTTCTGTACCTCTTGCCCGATGGGAGCTGCGAGAAGATGGCATGGCCCGGATGGTGGGGATCTTTGATGATGGATGTTGCCTTCTTGAGGCAGCGCCTCCTGTAGATACTGCTGATGGTGGGGAGGGATGTGCCAGTGATGTATTGGGCAGAGTCCACTGCTCTCTGCAGCTTCTTATGTTCCTGCTCATTTGAATTGAACAAAATACTCCAAGTGTGGTCTCACCAATGAAAATAAAGTATGTGCAGATCCAGTCACTCCCATTACAGGAAGGATGTGGAGGCTTTGGAGAGGGTACAGAAGAGGTTTACCAGGATGCTACCTGGATTAGTGGGTATGATCTATAAGGAGAGGTAGGGTTGTTTTCTCTGGGGCATCAGAGGCTGAGGAGAGGCCTGACAGAAGTTCTTAAAATTATGAGAGGCAAAGATAGGGCAGTCAGTCAGAATCTTTTTCCAAGGGTAGAAACATCAAATATTGGAGGACATGCGTTTAAGGTGAGGGGGGAAAGTAGAAAGGGGATGTGTGGGGCACGTTTTTTACACAGAGAGTGGTGGGTGCCTGGAATGGGCTGCCAGGGGTGATGGTGGAGGCAGATACTATGGTGGTGTTTAGGAGACTTTTAGATAGTCACATGGATATGCAGGGAATGGAGGGATATGGGTCATGTGCAGGCAGAAGAGATTTTGTTTAATTTGGCATCGTGTCCGGCACAGACATTGTGGGCTGAAGGGCCTGTTCCTGTGCTGTACTGGTCTACGTTCTATGTTAAAACCAGAGATTCAAGGTTTAAAGTGAAATTACGAAGCTTAGAGGGGGTATGAGGAATATTTTTTCACCCAGAGAGCAGTTGCAATCTGGAACAAGCTACTTGAGAAGGTGGTGTCGGCAGGTACTCTCATACAATTTAAAAATTATTTAGACGAGTACTTGAATTGCAAAGACAAAGAAGGCTACGAACTAAGTGCTAGATGGTCGGCAGAGAACTGATGGGCCCAAAGGCCTGTCTCTTGTTGTGGATCTCCCTGACTCCGTGACATTCTATTCGCTATGTTATCTTGGTGCACCATTGTTTTGTAGGTATGTGAGAGATTGGCTACACCATTGCAGTCATTAATTAAAACAGGTTAAAATATGTTTAATCTTGTTAGAAACATGTCCAGGAATAATCAGCCAGACTTTAGGAAGCTTCAATATCTTATCCGTGTAATCCCGCAAAGGTTTGCTATGTCCCGGCTTGAATATTTTATCAGTCTGTCATTTATGTTGTTTTTTTGATTTTCTCACTTCGGGCTTCTTCATGATGAGTTGTCTGCTCAGCTTGTACTTTGAGCATGGGAAGGGATAAGCTGGGATAGATTTCCCCGGATTGTACCAAGTATCTGGACAAACAAGTGGACAAAACACAAAGGGCCACAGCTGGGCTGGTGAAGTGTGCTCAGCAAACATCAGATCAGCTCCAAGCCCAGCAGAAAATGAAGAACAAACATCAGAGGACAATGGACTGCAGGCGGACGCCCCGATCCTGGGATTAAGGTCTCCTCGTGCTATCTTTTTCTAGTTATCTGAGGATTTGGGACCCAAATGGGATTTGAAATGCAGGTCGCTGATCGGATGAGAACTGGGGCCAGTGTTGTGATGTGTGCAGTTACTTACAGTGGAGAACAGACCCAGGCCAACGACCCAGCAAATCTAAAATCCAAATTGGTTTATAGATTACAGCCCACAAATTTCTTAAAGAAGCAAAGGACTTCTGCGTTGAATAAGTCCACTTTAAAATTTAGATTTGTATTTGTGGTGGAGGAGATTTTTATTTCTTAACCATCTTCTACGCAGAATCTTGGTTAGGCCCCATCCAAGTCAAGTTGAGTTTATTGTCATGTGCACAAGTACAGTGAGGTACCGGTGCAATGAAAAACTTGCGAAAATATACATAAAAACTAAATCATACATAAATTATACACGATAACAAAAAAACTGAGCAATACAAGGCATTAGTGCAAAAAAAACCCACAATCTGGCCTTGCACCTTATTGTCTGCCTGCACTGCACTTTCTCTGTAACTGTAACACTTTATTCTGCACTCTGTTATTGTTTTCCCCTTGCAATGTGTCAATGCACTGTTGTAATGAAATGATCTGCATGGATGGAATACAAAACAAAGTTTTTCACTGTACCTTGGTACATATGACAATAATGAACCAATTTCCCAATTTACCAGCAGAGACAAGACCATGGTGGTGCAAGAGGTGGTCTGTAGTGTTCCGTTGCTGAGGTTGGGTTAGGGTTGTGCAGGTCAGTTCAAGAACCTGATGGTTGTAGGAAAGTAGCTGTTCCTGAACCTGGTGGTGTAGGACTTCAGGCTTCTGTACCTCCTGCCCGATGGTAGCAGCGAGAAGAGGGTGTGACCCGGATGGTGGGGATCCTTGATGATAGATGTGGCTTTCTTGAGGCAGCGCCTCCTGTAGATGCTGTCAATGGTAGGGAGGGCTGTGCCCGTGATTGATCAGGCTCTATCCTCTACTCTCTGCAGCCTCTTGCATTCCTGTGCATTGGAATTGCTGTACCAGGCCATGATGCAACTCGTCAGGATACTCCTAAGTATCAGTGGGTACCTGGCAGGGTTCAGTGGATGACACTCTCAACCCTGTGTTGGAAAAGTGGGGATGCTGAGCCACACTCTAGAGACTTGTGCATGAAGTTTAGCTGGCTGCTTCAATGTGTTTTCAAACGAGACAGTCTGCTCTCTCGGGTAAAGGGAAAAGTTGTGGACACAGCTCAGCACATCACGGAAACTAGCCTCCCCTCCATGGACTCTGTCCACACTTCTCACTGCCTCGGTAAAGCAGCCAACATAATCAAAGACCCCACCCACCCCGGACATTCTCTCTTCTCGCCCCTCCCATCAGGCAGAAGATATAAAAGCCTGAAAGCATGTACCACCAGGCTCAAGGACAGCTTCTATCCCCGTTATAAGACTATTGAACAGTCCCCTAGTACGATAAAATGGACTCTTGACCTCACAATCTACCTCGTCATGGCCCTTGCACCTTATTGTCTGCCTGCACTGCACTTTCTGTAACTGTAACACTTTATTCTGCACTCTGTTATTGCTTTTCCCTTGTACTACCTCAATGTACTAATGTAATGAAGTGATCTGTATGGATGGCATGCAAAACAAAGTTTTTCACTCTACCTTGTACGTGTTGACAATAATAAACCAATCATCAAAAGATTCCAAGGTGCTGATGTCAAGATATTCTCTCCCGTATCCTGGTCAATATTAGCTCTCAACCACCACAGCTAAAACAGATTCTGGTCATTTCCGTCTCTGCTGTTGGTCGGACTTGGCTCTGGGTACAACGCTTGTCAAGTTTCCAAGAGTGACTGCACTTAAGAGAAGGAATTTCATGAGTTAAAAAATGCTTTGGGATATCCAGAAGGAGCTAATTGTAGAAACATAAAACTTTCTTCTTGTTCTCCAGAGGTACATCCAACAGTGCAACCCAGAATATGCTGCTTATTTGTGATCCCACCCATGTTCAATATCACCCCGACCACCACCCCAGTAAATTGAGCAAAAGGGAATTAAATATTTGAACGGCAGGGAGAAAACTTAGCAGAAAATTCTGGAAACAATCAGCAGCACAGGCAGCATCTGTGGACAGAGAAACAGAGTTAATGTTTCAGATTGAAGACCCTTCGTCTTAAATGTTAATTTGGTTCCTCTTTCAGCCACTGTCTGACCTGCTGAGTGCTTCCGGAATTTTCTATTTTTATTTCAGACTTCCAGCATCAGCAGCTTTTTGATTTTCAGAAAAATTAGCAGGTTACATGAGTGAAATGAGAGAGCGGACTAAACGAGGTAAGGCAGATCAAAGAAAATGCCTTAAGTCAGTGTTACGGTGTTCAACTCTGCTGATGCAGGGCCACGAATCTAGCTGAGCTGAGGGCAAAAATTGAAGCCCAATGAACAAATAACAATTCCAGACAAGGGGCAGTGTAGTTCGTCGAGCGACTGCCTCACAGCTCCAGTGACCTGGGTTCAATTCTGACCTTGAGTGCTGTCTGTGTGAAGTTTGCATGTTCTCCCTGTGACCGCATGGTTCAGGAACAGCTACTTCCCTTCAACCATTTGGTTCTCAAACCAATCGCCACAATCGTAATCACTACAGTTTAGCAACACTATGACCACTTTGATCACTTTGCACTAAAATGGACTTTGATTTTTTTTGTTCTAAATGTTCACAACTCCCATCAGATATTTTTTCCCTTTACTATTCCTAAGGGCAGGCACGGTAGTGTAGCGGTTAGCATTACGCTATAACAGCGCCAGAGACCTGGGTTCAATTCCGGCCGCTGTCTGTAAGTAGTTTGTACGTTCTCCCCGTGTCTGCATGGGTTTCCTCCGGGTGCTTCGGTTTCCTCCCACATTCCAAAGACGTATGGGTTAGGAAGTTGTGGGCATGCTATGTTGGCGCCGGAAGCGTGGCGACACTAGCGGGCTGCCCCCAGAACACTCTATGCAAAAGATGCATTTCACTGTGTGTTTCAATGTACGTGACCAATAAAGATATCTTATCTTCTCTTGTTCTTTCTTGTAAAAATTGTGTGTAATTATGTTTAATTTATGTCTTTCTTGTGAATGCTGCTTACCTGATGCTACGTGCCTGTGATGCTGCTGCGAGGAAGTTTTTCATGTACTCGTGCAGATGACAATAAACTCGACTTTGACTGAGTGGGTTTCCCCGGGTGCTCCAGTTCCCTCCCACGTGATCATGTTGATAGATTAATTGGTCACTGTAAATTGCCCCTAGTAGTAGAATCTGTAGGGTGTTGGGGAGAATAAAATGGGGTTAGTATAGGGTTGAACAGTCCCCTTGTAAGATAAGATGGACTCTTGACCTCACAACCTACCTCGTTATGACCTTGCACCTCATTGTCTGCCTGCACTGCACTTTCTCTGTAACTGTAACACTTTATTCTGCATTCCGTTATTGTTTTCCCTTGTACTACCTCAATGTACTGATGTGATGAAACAATCTGTCTGGATGGCATGCAAAACTGTACCTCTGTACAAGTTGCAATAATGAACCAATTACCAATTTACTAATTGGTGTAAGTGAATGATTGATGGTTAGAGCGGACTCGGTGGGCTGAAGGGCCTGTTTCCGTGCTGTTTGACTCCTTTGACTCTATTTTACTTACTTCACTTGACTGGCCCCTGTCAAACTGTACCTTGAAAACACGCATTGAGTACAATTCATTGCAGTGAGTTCTGGAACCAAAGGATTACATCGAGCTGTTTCGAATGCATTTACTTCAGAGCTGTACACTAACCAAAAGCAGAAGAGCAAGGTTTCTGTGCACATTCAAAGATCAGAGGCAGTACATTCTCACCAATTATGTGGAACATTTTGATTTAAACCATCTGTGCTGTTGAGTTGTAACCATCAGCTCGATATATTTGTCAATACCATAGTAGAACTGAGTTAAAAAAGTGTAGTTTCATTAATAAAGTTCACTGGTGCTTCTCTGGACAAAAAGTAATCCCAGATTCCATCTCCAGTCAGGAGAAGCATTGCAACCAGTGGCTACAATTGCGGCTACATTTTGGGAACATATTCCATGGATGGTGCTCAGCCAGTTAATCTTTACCTTGGCTTGACTTTCTCGCCTGCTCTCCATAACCCTTGATTCCCCTGGAATCCAAATGTCTGTCTATCTTAGCCCTTGAATATATTCAACAAATCCATTTCCACAGTTCCCTGAGATCGAGAACTCTAAAGAGTGGTGGTTCTGTGGGAGAAGAAACCCCTCCTCATTGGCCTCTTGAATGGATGACCCTTTATTCAGAGGCTATGCCCCCAGTTCAAGATTCCATCACCAGGGGAAACATCGTCTCAACTTCTACCCCGTCAATCCACCCCAGAATCCTTCCTCATTTAATAAGGACGATGCTTGTACTTCAGTGAGTGTAAGCCCGGTCGACTCAGCTTCTCTTCCTGAGGCAATGGCTTCAAACCGAGAATCAACAGAGAACCTTCTCTGAACTGAGGGCAAAAGGACCACTAAAAAAATAACAAATACAAATTAGGGAGTGGCACAGTGGTACAGCTGTTAGAGCCACTGTCTCACCACACTAGCGACCTGGGGACATCCCTCCTTAAGCAAGAAAACCCATTTAGGTGGTTGGACAAGGTGTAAGGTTGTCCTGAACACCTGGCCGTGACCCCTGTGGGTTGATGTCAGGTGTGGTTCTGATTTCTTACACCTTCTCCCCTTGCCCCCACAAACAAAAGAGGCACAAGAGGCAGATGCAACACAGGTGCAACACAAAATGCACTGGAGGAACTCGGCGGGTCAGGCAGCATCTATGGAGGGAAATGGACAGTCAATGTTTTGGGTTGAGGCCCCTCATCTGGACTGAAAGATAGTGGGGAGATAGCCGGTAGAAAAGTGACAACCTCCAGCCGAGACTCACGCTAATTCCTTCGGGAAAGTCAGAGGGTTCCCACTGCCCAGAAGGAGATAGTGGGTATATGGAACGAGCTGCCAGAAGAGGTGAGAGACAGTGCGTACAATTATGTTTCCAAGACACTTGGACAGGTACATGGATAGGAAAGGTTCGGAGGGATATGGGCCAAACTCGGGCAAATGGGACTAGTTCACAGGCAGTCCCCAAGTTACAATAGGGTTCCATTCCTGAGAACTGTTTGTAAGACCATAAGATATAGGAGCAGAATTAGGCTATTTGGCCCATCGAGTCTGCTCCACCATTCAATCAGGGCTGATTTTTTTTTCTCAGCCCCATTCTCCTGCCTTCTCCCTGTAGCCCGTAACCCCCTCACCAATCAAGAATCTATCAACCTTAAATACACCCAATGACTTGGCCTCCAGAGCCCTCTATGGCAACAACTTCCACAGATTCACCACCCTCTTATCTGAAGAAATTCCTCCTCATCTCGGTTCTAAAGGGACTTCCTTTTATTCTGAGGCTGTGCCCTCAGATTCTAGACTCTCCCACTGATGGAAACATCCTCTCCACGTCCACTCTATCCAGGCCTTTCAGTATCCGGTAGGTTTCAATGAGATTCCCCCCTCACCCTTCTGAACTACATCGAGTACAGGCCCAGAGCCATCAAACGCTCCTCATATGTTAAGCCTTTCATTCCTGGGATAAGAATGATCCTCTTCTGGACCCTCCAGAACCTCCTCTGGACCCTCTCCAGGACTAGCGCACCTTTCCTTCGTAACCCGAACTGTTCTTAAGTTGGAAATGGACAACAGTGTGTGGGAGAGGATCACAGACACAGCGGTGACCGGAGAGCGAGCAGGCGCAGGAAGAGCGGCCGCCAGCCGGCCTCGCCGACTCGGTGAGCGAGTGAGTGAGTCCCAGCTCTGCTCGGCTCCACCCAGCCCCCCCCCCCCCCCCCCGATTGTTGCGGCTTGGGGACCGAGGAGTTGGGGGAGAAGGCACCGGAAAGTGCCTCTTTCCCAGCCGGCAGAAGACGCCTGCAGTCCGGCAGCGGCTGGAAAATCCATCCCTGTCCGTCCCGCCGGTCTCCCAGACGCTCGCTCATATGTATGGGGTCTCCATAAGTCGAGTGTTCGTAACCCGGGGAGGATCTGTAGTTGGGTATCTTGGTCAGCATGTACGAGTTGGGCCGAAGGGCCTGTTTCGTGCTGTATAACAATGAACCTATGATGTAATTACATGGCCAACCAATATGCAAGTGCGTCTACACTGAGGTTGGGTCTTCAGTTAGTTGTGATGGGACAATCCCTCGGAGAGCTCCACACCCCCATTCCCTCCACCCTCCTCCACCCTACAGGTTGAGCTGGTTCGCTTGGCCCCAGATCCCGGTCTGCCTGCATCTGTTCCGAAGTAAGTGAAGTCTCAGGGGTCTGCCACAGGGCCGCCTGAACGCAGGGGTCTCTGATACTGTGAGGGGACTGGTAGAAACTCCTCACTCCCCCACCCTCCTCCCCCCCATGGCTTGGAACTAGGCTCCAGAAACACCGTGTGTCTGCTGTCGGTGACATTTCCCTCAGTGGGAGAGGGAGCATCGGCTGTGGCACCCACCCAGAAACGATGGCTGTTTCTGGACCCTCCCAGCAGGAAACATGAATCTGGCCAGAGGCAGCTGTTAATGAATAGAATGCACCTCCAGTGAGTACTGGCAATAGCCAGGCCACATCTGGCAGGCAGATGTGCTCTGCAGCAGGCCTGTGCACTGGAAATGTGAGTGATATCTCACATCTGCGTCACCAGGCTGCTCTGAACCTCAGCCCTTTTCTGTAAGAAGCTGAAAGAATCTCCGACACAACTCTTGGGGAACTATGGATTTCTCAGGCATGAACAGTGAGTTTCCCAATGTTAGGTAGCCTGGTGGGTTGCTCCCCCCCCTCACCTTTTCCCCCCTCTCTCTCCTTCTAATCCTCCCCCAGTCCTCCTATTTTTGTCCTCTTTCCATCAACACCCTCCACCCCCCCCATCTCCCCGTCACCCATCTTCATCCTGCTCCTGGTTCCTTTGCATAAAGTCTGCACCAATGTTCTTGGATAACAGAGCCAATCCCGGTCCTGCATGGCGACCATTCAATGGTCAAACTGTGACCCAGGCACCAGGCACTATTTTACCCCATGCAGACTGATGTTCATCTGTCAGTAGGTTGACCTCGTGATAACAGCCCTCCTGCAGGCTACCATCCAGTGAGACTTAGCTTGGAACTAAAATGATTGGATATATTTTCCTGATCAGTCCCCCAACCAAATGGAGGCAGAGATTAGCTCAACCAATCAGACTCTGGCCCAATAAACAGCTTGCTTATTTTTCTGGATGTGGGAATCACTGGATTTATTGCTCATCCCTAATTACCCTTGTGAAGATGGGGGTAAGTTGCCTTTTTGAACCACTGCAGTCCTTCTAGTGAAGTGCTGTTGGGGAGGGAGTTCCAGGATTGAGACCCAGTGCTGGTGAAGGAACAGCAACATATCAGCGTGATCACGGTCTGGGACGGCAATTCGAACGCTCAGGAACATAAGGAGCCGCAGAGAGTAGTGGACTCTGCCCAACACATCACGGGCACATCCCTCCCCACCGTCGGGAGTATCTACAGGAGGCGCTGCCTCAAGAAGGCAATATCCATCATCAAAGATCCCCACCATCCGGGCCGTGCCATCTTCTCGCAGCTACCATCGGGCAGGAGGTACAGAAGCCTGAAGTCCCACACCACCAGGTTCAGGAACAGCTACTTCCCTTCAACCATTCGGTTCTTGAACCAACCAGCACAGCCCTAATCACTGCCTCAGTGCAGCAACACTATGACCACTTTGACCACTAAAATGAACTTTATGTTTTTGCTCTAATTGTGTTTTTTCTTTGTAGAAATTTTGTATGATTATGTATAATTATGTTCTTTCTTATAAAAATGTATAATTTATGTTTAATTTATGTTTTTCTTGTGAATGCTGCTTATCTGATGCTCTGTGCCTGTGATGCTGCTGCAGGTAAGTTTTGCATTGCACCTGTGCACACACGGACTTGTGCATCTGACAATAAACTTGACTTTGAGCTACTTGGAAGGGAAACCGTGGGGGGTGGTGTTCCCACGTGCCTGCTACCCTCGTCCTTCCTGGTAGCAGAGGTGGCAGGTTTGGGAGGTGCTGTCAGAGTAGCCTGAGTGATTGATTGCAGTGCATTTTGTAGTTGGTACACACTGCAGTCAGTGCGCCAGTGACAGGGGAAGTGGACGGGCCACTGAATAAGCTTGCTCCTTTGTCACAGAAGGTGAGCTTCTTGAATGTTGCTGGAGCTGCTCTCATCCAGGAATTAAATACATTTAAGCAATGGTTTGCCCTGTAGGAAACAGTTCTAATGTCAGCGGTAGCTTAGTTAGCTGCCTGATTCTAAAATTTGTGGGTTCAAGTCCTATTGGTTGGCCCTGTATGCTCACCATCTCCATCAACACTTGATCACATAATTGGCCACTCACTGGAAGGAGATGGGGCTGTCCTAAGGACTGCCGTCTGCTTATGCCTTGGGCAACAAGCGTGCCAAGTAGACGGAGACGCCAGCAACTGCAGATGCTGGAATCTGGAGCAGGAACCAAACTACTGGAGGAATTCAGTGGGTCGAGCTGCGTCTGTGGGTGGAAAGGAGTTGTTGACACTTCAGGTCGAGGGTCCTGATGCAGAGTCTTCACCCAAAACGCCAACAATTCCTTTCCCTCCGCAGATGCTGCCTGACTCGCTGAGTTCTAGAATCAAAATCAAAATCAGGTTTATTATCGCTGACTTATATGATGTGAAATTTGTTGTTCTGCGGCAGCAGTACAGTGCAAAGACATAAAATTACTATAAATTACAAAATAAATAAATAGTGCAAAAGAAAAAGGAATAACGAGGTAGTGTTCATGGGTTCATGGACCAGAAATCTGATGGCGGAGGGGAAGAAGCTGTTCCTGAATCATTGAGTGTGGGTCTTCAGGCTCCTGTACCTCCTCCCCGATGGTAGTAACGAGAAGAGGGCATGTCCCGGGTGGTGAAGGTCCTTAGTGATGGATGCCGCCTTCTTGAGGCACCGTCTCTTGAAGATGACCTCGATGGTGGGGAGAGTTGTGCCCGTGATGGAGCTGGCTGAGTTTACAACCCTCTGCAGCCTCCTGCGATCCTGTGCGTTGGAGCCTCTGTACCAGGCGGTGATGCAACCAGTCAGAATGCTCTCTGCCGTACATCTGTAGAAATTGAGTTCCTCCAGCAGTTGGTTTTATGTCAAGTATTTATTGACATAAAAACAGAAAATGTTGGCAACACTCAGCAGGTCAGGCAGCATCTCTGGAGAGAAAAACTGTTCACACTTCAGGGCTGGGACCCTTCGGTGAGGTCTGCTGAAGGATTCCTGACCTGAAACTTTAACTATTTCTCTTTCCACAAACACCACCTGACCTGTTGTTTCCAATATTTTTGTGTTTTTATTTCAATATTACTAAAGCATCTTTGATTGTGGTCCCTCCCCATAATCTCTGGCACCCACCTCACCACCCCACACCCACGAAAGGGAGTGTTCACACACCCTGATATGAGAAATGTGCTTCATTGCAGTAGCGAGGGATTACTACACTATCGGAGGTGCTGGCTTTCAGATGAAAGGTGAAATTAAGAGTCTCTATACTCTCTCGGGTAAACATAGGGGTTCCCAGAGGCAGCAGGGCAGTGAGCTGTGCTTGAAACACTCAGCAGGTCAGGCAGCATCTGTGCAAAGAGAAACAAAGTTAGTGTTTCACATCCCAGACCCTTCATTAGTTCTGACAATGGGTTTTGCATCTGACGTGTCATCTCTGTTTCTTTCTCCACGGAAGCTGCCTGACCTGCTGAGTGTTTCCAGCGTTTGCTGTTTTTATTTCAGAATTTCACCATCTGCGGGTTTACTGATTTTCCCAGAGTCATTCCTGGTGAGGTGTAATCCTCGACAAGCTACGATGTTCAGGATGGGGTCTCCTGACCTGGTAACCAATGACTCATGTGTACATTTGGTGAGGAGAGGAATGAGTGTGGCTCTGATCTCCCCACATCCCACCACAACTCACCCCCCCAACCTTAGGATATTCTGAAAGCTGATACAGTAATCGAAGACCCCAGATCAACTCAGAGTGGGTGGATTACTTACAGAACATTGTAATGTGGGTCTTTGATTAAGTTACTTCCCAATGGGAGCTGCGAGAAGATGGCAAGGCCAGGATGGTGGGGATCTTTGATGATAGATGTTGCCTTCTTGATATGTAGATACTCCCGATGGTGGGGAGGGATGTGCCCATGATGTATTGGGCAGAGTCCACTACTCTGTGCAGCTTCTTATGTTTCTGTGCATTCGAATTTCCATACCAGACCATGATGTAACCAATCAGGATACCTTCAACAGTAGCAACACACATTAAAATGCTGGAGGAACTCAGCGGGTTCAGGCAGGGAAATAAAACAGTCGACGTTTCGGGTCAAGATCCTTCGTCAGGACTGCAAAGAAAGAGGGGACGAGGCCCAGAATAAAAGGGTAGGGGGACGGGGAGGAACACGAGCTGGTGGGTGACAGGTGAGAGGGGGTGGGCAGGTAGGTGGGGGAGGGGGGAAAGCGGGAATGATGTGAGAAGCTGGGAGGTGATAGGTGGAATCGGAGTAGGTCCGTGGCAGGTGGGGAGAGAAAGAGGACAGCACCAGCTGGTATCTGGGCAGTAGTAGTTACCTATTACTGCGCGGCCGGTAATTGGTATCTACTTTCAACAGTACATCTGTAGAAGTTTGCTAGAGTGTTTGGTGACAAGTTGAACCTCCTTAACCTTCTAAGGAAGTAAAGATGCTGGCGCGCCTTCCTTGTGATCGTTGATCCTCTCGACAAGGACATCAGCCAGATGGCTGGAGTGGATGTGACTACCTTGGCCGGGAGATAGCCTACACGTCACTAGTCGACTGACAATTTTCTGAGACTTCCATTTTTTATCCAAAAGAGGTTTATTTACATATTTATCAAGCTTTCGTCAGAATATTTACATGGATCTCAAATTAAATTGTCACCACCGTTGTCCAGGACACACTCCAGTCCCTGTGGTGCCTTCCAGAGGGCCGGTGGACACAGTGTGCTCCCTCTCCAGGGACACCCAGGCCCAGATGTATCCTCGGAAGGGGGGCAGGCAGTTGGCTCGGGGGGAACCCCTGATGGACCACGACCTGGACCTGTGAACTGCCATCTTGTCCAGGCCCAGGAGCAGACCGACGAGGAGGTTCCCTGACCAACCCACCCCCACACACCCTCCTCACTGGGTTCCCCAAGCTCAGGAGCATGGGGCTGAAGTGAAACTAGAACTTGAGAGGAGCAGCCCCTTCGAATACTCAAACGGGGGCTGCAACCTCTCACATACGTGGAACACAGACTCCTCCAGGCCACAGAAATGGCAGAAATGACATAGAACATAGAACACAGTACAGTACAGGAACAGGCCCTTCAGCCCACAATGTTGTGCCCAACTAATTAAGATAATGACAGCTAATCCCTTCTGCCTGCACAATGTCCACATCCCTCCATTCTCTGCATATTCATGTGCCTATCTAAGAGCCTCTTAAATGCCTCTTATCGTATCTGCCTCCACCACCACCCCTGGCAGCGCATTCCAGGCACCCACTGCTCTCTGGGTAAAGAACCTGCCCTACACATCTCCTTTGAACTTTCCCCCTCTCACCTTAAGTACATGCCCTCTAGTATTAGACATTCTGACCCTGGGATAAAGTTTCTGACTGTCTACCCTATCTATGCCTCTCATAATCTTATAAACTTCTATCAGGCCTCCCCTCAGCCTCCGACGCTCCAGAGAAAACAACCCAAGTTTGTCCAACCTCTCCTCATAGCACATACCCTCTAATCCAGGCAGCATCCTGGCAAACCTCTTCTGCACCCTCTCCAAAGCCTCCACATCCTTCCTATAAATGGGGCAACCAGAATTGAATGCAATACTCCAGATGTGGCCAAACCAGAGTTTTATAAAGCTGCAACAGAACTTCCCGACTCTTGAACTCAGTGCCTCAACTAATGAAGGCAAGTGTTGGGTGGAGTTCTGCCCCAGGTGAGACAATCAGCACCTTCAGTAAGGGAAAGAAAGGGATGACGCTGTAGAGAAATAAGGTCCTTGCATTTCTATCGTGAGTTCAGCAACCTCAGGACATTCCAGGGCACATTGCAGTCTGTGGAACACCCTCGAAATGTACTCACTGTCCCAATACTGGAGTGTGAAGGAAGAGTCATTTGGTAAATTGGCTTATTATTGTAAATTGTACCGAGGTGCAGTGTAAAACTTTGTTTTGTGTGCCATCCATACAGATTCTTTCATTACATCAGTGCATTGAGGCAGTACAAGGGAAAACAATAACAGAATGCAGAATAAAGTGTCACAGCTACAGAGAAAGTGCAGTGCAGGCAGACAATAAGGATCAAAGTCATAACGAGGTAGATTGTGAGGTCAAGAGTCCATCTTATCGTACTTGGCAACCGTTCAGTAGTCTTATAACAGTGGGATAGAGGTTGTCCTTCAGCTCAGTGGTACGTGCTTTCAGTCTTTTCCCTCTTCAGCCCGATGGGAGGGGGGAGAATGTCCCGAGTGGGTGGGGGTCTTTGATTATGTTGGCTGCTTTATCGAGGCAAAGGGAAGTGTTGACAGAGTCCATGGAAAGGAGGTGCTGATAAAATCGGTTACGTAACTTCCAAAAGTAAAATGTAGTGTTCCTTAAAAACTTAAAATGAAAATTATAAAAGCAGGGAAGTTTCTTATTGGTGTCATTACCTTAATTATAATGTCAACACATCAAGAGATCAAACACATCCTCTACGAGAGGGGTGAATTTTCACACCAGTCCACCAGTGGAGTGGAGCAGATTATTCTACCTATTAGAACCAGACTGCAATGTGTGCTGAAATTATTCCAACAGGATCTTGGCAGTTTGAAGTAAAGACGTTGTTTGGAGGTCTCCTTGCAGTTTAGTAAACTGGTTACAGGTGCTGCTGAGGCCCAGGGAGTGCAGGTTACACTGAACAAGGCTCCTTCTGCTAATGTAGAAGGACTGGCCCTCCTGACAGGCAGCTGACTAAAAGCTCAATAAAGACATGCATGGCTATTGTACCTCAGTGTGTTTGAAGTGTAGTCATTGCACAGGAATTTAAGTTTGACGGCTTTTTGTGGGGCATTGTACCCTCATGTATTATACACATGCACGTAGCCTTAATGTGTTCAATGATGATGGGGGTGCCCCATGACCGGCTGAATGCAGCAAACCTCATTACCTGCCACAAGCAGCAATATAACGATAGCCACAATGCTTTGTCACAGAGTCACAGAGTTGTAAAGCACAAGGAGGCGTTTGGCGCGCTGGCCTTCATCAGTCAGGGTACTGAGTACAGGAGTTGGGAAGTTACGTTGGTGAGGCCGCACTTGGAGGACTGTGCACGGTTTCGGTCACCCTGCTATAGGAAAGACGTTATCAAACGACAAAGAGTGCGAAAAGATTTACCAGGATGTTGCCCGGATTTGGGGGCCTGAGCTACAAGGAGAGGTTGCGCAGACTAGGACCTTATTCCTTGGAATGTAGGGAATTGAGGGGTGGCCTGATAGAGATATTGGTATTGGTTTATTATTGTCACTTGTACCGAGGTACAGTGAAAAACTTGTCTTGCATACCGACCGTACAGGTCAATTCATTACACAGTGCATTGAGGTAGTTCAGGGTAAAAACAATAACAGAATACAGTGTCACAGCTACAGGGAAGTGCATTGTGGGAAGACAATAAGGTGCAAGGTCAAACAAGGTAGATTGTAAGGGGATCTTATACAAGATCATGAGGGGCGTAGACAGGGTGAAAGCACACAGTCTCTTTCCCAGGGAAGAGGCGCTAGAAACAAGAAGACGTGGGTTTAAGGTCAGAGGCGAGAGATTTAAAAGGGACATCAGGGGCAGCTTCTTCACGCAAAGGACTGGGCGTATTTGGAATGAGCTGCCAGAAATAGTGGTTGAGGCGGGAACATTAGCTACGTTTAAAAGCCACCTAGATAAGCACATGAATAGGAGAGGTTTAGAGGGCTATGGACCAAATGCGGGCAAATGGGACTAGCTCGCTGGGCAACACAGTCGGCATGGATGAGTTGGGCCGAAGGGCCTGTTTCCATGCTGTGTGACTCTCTGAGTCTATGACACAGAAACTTTGGACCACCACCTCCATGCCAACCATCAGCCAACTATACTAATCCCATGTGTGGGTTGGTACATGGATGGGCGGGCCTTAGAGGAATAGGGGCAGAATGCAGGAAATTGGGACTAGCTGGGTGGGCACTGTGGTCGGCATGGACTGGTTGGGCTGAAGGGCCTGTACCCGTGCTGTATTGCTCTGTGACTCTATGTATGTTATGCATAATTTATGCTAATTTAAGTTCATGTTAACTTATGTTTGTCATGTTTGTAATGCACTGTGCTGCTATTGCAGAAAGCTAATCTCCATGGCATTTGTACCCTAGGTATGTGTATCTATGTCAAAATAAACTTGGACATCATGTATCCCACCATCCAGCCTGCTCCAGATGTTATCTTTGGGTAATAATCATGCAAAGTTGCTTTCGCCTGTGCATAATCCACTCATCGCTGTGCTAACATTGAATGGAACATTGAGGACAGCGCAATGTGTGAGTTGGACCCTCTAGGCAAAGGCGAGGGGTTAAAGTAAGGTGATCTGGTGATCTTACCAAAGGCTGAAGGAAGCCACATGACCTTTCATGTTCTAGGAGAGCGATCCCATCAACATATCGTGGCCAGCGGCTCTACTTCGTTAGGATTTTGGAGACATGGTGTGTCACCAAAGACTCTTGAAAATTTCTACAGATGTACGGTGGAGAGCATTCTGACTGGTTGCATCACCGCCTGGTATGGAGGCTCCAATGCACAGGATCGCAAGAGGCTGCAGAGGGTTGTAGCCTCAGCCAGCTCCATCACGGGCACAACCCTCCCCACCATCAAGGGTATCTTCAAGAGATGGTGCCTCAAGAAGGTGGCATCCATCGCTAAGGACCCTCACCATCCAGGACATGATCACTTCTCGTTACTACCATCGGGGAGGAGGTACAGGAGCCTGAAGACCCGCACTCAACAATTCAGGAACAGCTCCTTCCCCTCCTCCATCAGGTCCATGAACCTATGAAGACTACCTCGTTATTCCTCCTTTTTGCACTTTTATTTATTTTTGTAATTTATAATCATTTTATGTCTTTGCACTGTACTGCTGCCACAAAACAACAGATTTCACATCACTTGTCAGTGACAATAAACCTGATTCTGATCAATCCCATTCCCTCTATCCCTATAACTTATTCTCTTTCATGCACACCCATCAACTCTCCCCTGATTTTTTTGCCATTAACCTACACACTGGGGGTAACTTACAACGGCCAATCAACCGACCAGCACGTCTTTCGAAGGAAACCCACGCGGTCACAGGGAGAACGTGCAAACGCCACACAGACAGCGCCGGAGGTGGGGATTGAACCCAGGTCCCTGGCACTATGAGGCAGTGGACCTACCCACTGAGCCACCAGCAAGACTGTGTTCAATCACCTCTGAGAGCTGAGAAGAGGGTGTGAGCTTCCTGGGGACGCTCACAGGTAATCTAGCACAATGGAACAATTCAGGGAAGGGTGGGACACTCAGGAAATCTCCTGATGCTCCTTGGTGCCTGGAGCAACCTCCTTGCCAACTGTCATCATATTACAGTCAGTCAAAGCCCATGTGAATTATTTGGACTTGCTGAGTCTGGACACCAGACTGAATCTGGTGAGTCAATGCCCAAGAAAATACTCCGAGTTTATAAAGTGTCCCTATGTTTTAGTTTGAGAGAGTGTTTCAAACTCTGTTCCTCTGGTGTCATGACAACAACCTTTCCCTCAATGTCAGCAAAACAAAAGAGCTGGTCATTAATTTCAGGAAGGGGTATGATGCACACACTCTTGTTTACATCAACGGTGCTGAGGTCAAGAGGGCGGAAAGCTTCAAATTCCAAGGAGTGAACATCACCAACAGCCTGTCCTGGTCCAACCACATGGACGCCACGGCCAAGAAAGTTCACCAGCACCTTTATTTCCTCAGGATGCCAAAGAAGTTTGCCATGTCCCCTTTGACCCTCACTAATTTCATCAATGCACCATAGAAAGCATATCCGGATGCATCACGGCTTGGTACGGTAACTGCTCTGCCTGTGACTGCAAGAAACTGTAGAGAGTTGTGGACGCAGTTCAGCACATCACAGAAACCAGCCTCCCCTCCATGGATTCTGTCTACACTTCTTGCTGCCTCAGTAAAGCAGCCAACATAATCAAAGACCCCACCCACCCTGGACATTCTCTCTTCTCTCTTCTCCCATCGGGCAGAAGATACAAAATCCTGAAAGCACGTACCACCAGGATCAAGGACAGTTTCTATTCTGCTGTTATAAGAATATTGAACGGTTCTCTAGTACGATAAGATGGACTCTTGACCTCACAATCTACCTCATTATGACCTTGCACCTTATTGTCTGCCTGCACTGCATTTTCTCTGTAACTGTAACACTATATTCTGCATTCTGTTATTGCTTTTCCCTTGTACTACCTCAATGCACCATTGTAATGAAATGATCTGTATGGACGGCATGCAAGACAAAGTTTTCACTGTACCTCGGTACATGTATTGGTATTGGTTTATTATTGTCACTTGTACCGAGGTACAGTGAAAAACTTGTCTTGCATACGGATCGTACAGGTCAATTCATTACACAGTACAGTTACATTAAATTAGTACAGAGTGCATTGAGGTAGCACAGGTAAAAACAATAACAGAAAGCAGAGTGGGTTAGGCTTTGGCTCAACGGGCTTCGGCGAGAGCGGGAAAGAGGCGAGACTAATAGAGAGGGGTAAATTATTAGTTTATTTGTTGAACTCAGTGGTAGTCAGCAGTATGCATCTGGGGTTGGTCTTATGTTTGGAGTGTCAGATGTGGGGACCCTGGGAGACTACCAGACTCTCCGATAACTACATCTGCACAAAGTGCACCGAGATGCAGCTCCTCAAGGAACGGATTGAGAGTCTGGAGCTGCAGCTCGATGACCTTCGGTTGGTTAGGGAGAACGAGCAGGAGATAGACAGGAGTTATAGAGAGTTTGTAGACAGCACCTCAGTGGCAGTCCTCCTCAAAAACCGATATCTCATTTTAGATTTGGTTGGAGAGGATGACCTGATAGAGGAAGACCTCAGCAACCGGGACCTTGGCACTATGCCTGGTACTGTGGTCCAGCGGAGGAAGCGAAATGCAGTGGTTATTGGGGATTCTATAGTAAGGGGTACGGATAGCAGATTCTGCGATACCGACAATGAGTCTCGGATGGTGCGTTGCCTCCCTGGTGCCAGGGTACAGGATATCACAGACCGGGTCCAGAATATTCTGAGGGGAGAGGGTGAGCAGCCAGAAGTCTTGGTACATGTAGGTACCAATGACATAGGTAGAAAAAGAGAAGAGGTCCTGAAGGAGGAATACAAGGCATTAGGGAGAAGGTTGAGAAGTAGGACCTCAAGGGTAGTAATCTCAGGATTACTACCTGTGCCACGTGTCAATGATAGGAAGAATAGAAAGCTCTGGCAGATGAATGCGTGGCTGAGTGACTGGTGCAGGGGGCAGGGCTTCAGATTTTTGGATAATTGGGACCTATTTTGGGGGAGGCATGACCTATTCGCTAAGGATGGGTTGCACTTAAACTCCAAAGGGTCCAATATCCTGGCGGGTATGTTTAATTTAGTTGTAGGGGAGGGTTTAAACTGATCTGGCAGGGGAATGGAAACCAGGATGTTAGGTTACAAGACGCTAAGGTAAGGGAGGAAGTTTATAGAAACAAGTCCAATGAGGATGGCAAGAAGGACAGGCAGGTGAGAAGTCAGGATAATCTGCTGAACAATAGAAGTACAACAAAATCAATAGCAGATACCGGACTAAACGTACTATATTTAAATGCACGTAGCATTAGGAATAACGTAGATGACCTAGTGGCACAGCTACAGGTTAATAAATACGACATTGTGGCAATCACTGAGTCGTGGCTTTATGATGGATGTGATTGGGAACCGAATGTCCAGGGGTACACAGTGTATAGGAAGGATAGGCGGGTAGGCAGAGGGGGAGGTGTGGCCATGATGGTTAGTAGTGATATAAAATCAATAGAAAGGAAGGACATTGGGTCAGAGGAGGTGGAATCCTTCTGGGTGGAGCTAAGAAATAGCAAGGGTAAAAGGACAATAGTAGCAGTCATATATAGGCCCCCTAATAGCGGTCAGGAAGTGGACGATAAGTTGCAGTTTGAGATAGAAAAAGCATGCCAGAGTGACAATGTGAAGATAATTATGGGGGATTTTAACATGAAGGTGGACTGAGAAATCCAGCAAGGCAGTAGAACTCAGGAGAGTGAGTTTGTGGAATGTCTAAGGGACGTTTTTCTGGAGCAGCTTGTTGAAGACCCCACCAGGGGATCGGCTGTTTTGGATTGGGTGCTGTGTAATGAACCGATTAGGGAACTAAAGGTAAAGGAACCACTGGAAACCAGTGATCACAATATGATTGAGTTCAGTTTCAAGTTTGAGAAGGAGAAGCTAATAACTGGTGTATCGATATTTCAGTGGAACAAAGGAAATTACAATGGTATGAGAGAAGAGTTGGCCCAAATTGATTGGAAGAGTAAGCTGGCTGGAGGGACGGCAGAGGAGAAATGGAAGGAATTTCTACAGGAAATAAGGAAGATGCAGGATAGATATATTCCAAGAAAAAAGGTTTTGAATGGAAAAAAGGCACAAATGTGGATAACGAGAGAGGTGAAGGCTAAAATAGAAGCAAAAGGGGCGGCGTACAAAGAAGCAAAAAATAGTGGGAAAACAGAAGACTGGGAAGCTTTTAAAAACCTGCAGAGAGAAACTAAGAAGGTCCTTAGGAAAGAAAAGACGAATTATGAAAGGAAGTTGGCGGATAACATTCAAAAGGATACTAAGAGTATTTTTAAATACATAAGGAGTAAAAGAGAGACACGGGTTGATATAGGACCAATTGATAACGGTGCAGGAGGTATTGTAATGGACGATAGAGAGATGGCAGAGGAATTGAATGAATATTTTGCATCGGTCTTCATCGTGGAGGACATCAGCAATGTGCCGGTTAGTCAGGAGTCTCATGAAATGGAACTGAGTTCAGTTAAGATTACTAGGGAGAAGGTGCTAGGAAAACTAAATGGGCTAAAGACTGATAAGTCTCCCGGACCGGATGAGGTGCATCCCTGGGTTCTGAAGGAGGTGGCTTTAGAGATAGCGGAGGCACTGGCGATAATTTTCCAGCATGGTTCCAGAGAACTGGAGGGTCACAAATGTAGTTCTGTTGTATAAGAAAGGTGGGAGGCAGCATAAAGGAAATTACAGACCTATTAGTCTGACGTCAGTGGTGGGAAAATTATTGGAATCTATCCTCAAGGATGGGGTTACGGATAGATCCTAGCCAACATGGTTTTGTGAAGGGAAGATCCTGCCTGACCAACCTATTGGAGTTTTTTGAAGAAATCACAGGTAGGGTGGATAAGGGAGAGGCGGTAGATGTTGTGTATTCAGACTTTCAAAAGGCCTTCGATAAGGTGCCTCACAAGAGACTGATTAATAAGATGAGAGCTCATGGAATTACGGGTAGGATAGCAGAATGGGTGGAGCATTGGCTGGTTGGCAGGAAGCAAAGGGTGGGAATAAAAGGATCTCGTTCTGGTTGGTTACCGGTTACTAGTGGTGTGCCGCAGGGGTCGGTGTTGGGACCGCTCCTTTTTACCTTGTACATCAACGATTTGGATAATGGTTTCGTGGCTAAGTTTGCGGATGACACCAAGATAGGTGGAGGAGTAGGGAGTATTGAGGAGACAGGAAGGTTGCAGAGGGACCTAGACAGTTTAGGAGAATGGGCAAGGAAATGGCAGATGAGATTCAATGTTGAGAAATGTGCAGTTGTACACTTTGGAAGCAGAAATAAGCGGGCAGATTATTATCTAGAAGGAGAGAAGATTCAAAGTACGGAAGTACAAAGGGACTTGCGGGTACTCGTGCAGGATACCTTAAAGGTTAACCACCAGGTCGGATCGGTGGTAAAGAAAGCGAATGCTATGTTGGCATTCATTTCGAGAGGTATAGTGTATAAAAGTAAGGAAGTGTTGATGAGGCTCTACGGGGCACTAGTGAGGCCTCATTTGGAATATTGTGTACAGTTTTGGGCCCCATATCTTAGGAAGGATGTGCTGATGTTGGAGAGGGTTCAGAGGAGATTTACGAGGATGATTCCAGGAATGAAAGGGCTTACGTATGATGAGCGTTTGTCGGCTCTTGGACTGTACTCACTGGAGTACAGAAGAATGAGAGGGGACCTCATAGTGACATTTAAAATGTTGATAGGAAAGGACAGAGTAGATGTGGCTAGGCTGTCTCCCTTGGTGGGTGAGTCCAGGACCAGAGGGCACAATCTTAGAATTAGAGGCTACAGTTTCAAAACAGAGATGAGGAGAAATTTCTTTAGCCAGAGGGTGGTGAATTTGTGGAACTCCTTGCCACGTACAGCAGTGGAGGCCAGATCAGTGGGGGCGTTCAAGGAAGAGATAGATAGATATCTAAATAGTCAGGGTATCAAGGGATATGGGGATAAGGCCGGAAACTGGGATTAGAATAGTTTTTTTCCCCATTCCCCATTTCTTTTTCCCTTTTCCTTGGAGCAGACTCGATGGGCCGAATGGCCTACTTCTGCTCCCTTGTCTTGTGATCTTGTGAGTACAGAGTAAAATTCACAGCTACAGGTAGACAATAAGGTGCAAGGTCACAACAAGGTAGATTGTGAGGTCAAGAGTCCGTCTCATCGTATAAGGGAACCGTTCAATAGTCTTATCACCATGGGGTAGAAGCTGTCCCTGAGCCTGGTGGTACGTGCCCTCAGGCTCCTGTATCTTCTTCAGGATGGGAGAGGAGAGAAGAGAGAATGACCCGGGTGGGTGGGGTCTTTGATTATGCTGGCTGCTTCACCAAGGCAGCGAGAGGTTAAGACAGAGTCCATGGAGGGGAGGCTGGTTTCCGTGATGCGCTGGGCTGTGTCCACAACTCTCTGCAGTTTCTTGTGGTCCTGGGCAAAGCAGTTGCCGTACCAAGCTGTGACGCATCCAGATAGGATGCTTTCTATGGTACATCAATAAAAATTGGTGAGTGTCAAAGGGGACATGCCAAATTTCTCTAGCCTCCTGAGGAAGTAGAGGCACTGGTGAGCTTTCTGGGCTGTGGCATCTACGTGATTTGACCAGGACAGGCTATTGGTGATGTTCACTCCCAGGAACTTGAAGCATTCAACCCTCTCGACCTCAGCACCGTGGATGTAGACAGGTGCATGTACACCGGCCCCTTCCTGAAGTCAATGACCAGCTCTTTTGCTTTGTTGACATTGAGGGAAATGTGACAATAGTAAACCAATTTACTAATTTACAATCAGAGACGAGTCCACAGCAGTGCAGGAGGTGGTCCGTAGTGTTCCGTTGCTGAGGTAGGGTTAGGGTTGTGCAGGTTGGTTCAAGGACCTGATGGTTGTCCCAGCCAAGCACACCCAATACAGGGTAGTAGGGTGGTGCAGGTAACAGAGCCACTGCCTCACAGCTCCAGCAGTCCAGGTTTGATCCTGACCTCTGGCTCTGTCTGTGTGGAGTTTGCACGTTCTCCCTGTGACCATGTCGGTTTCCCCGGATGCTCCACTTTCCTCTCAGAGTGTGCAGGTTGGTACCAAGGTGCAATAGCACTGCAAGTCTTAACTGCAAGCTTCTGTATGTTGCCCCTCGTGTTGTTAAATGGTAGAGAATGGGGGGAGTTGATGGGAATGTGGGAAAAATAAAATAGACTTAGTGCATCGAGTCATAGAGTTCTACAGCAGGGAAACAGGCCCTTCAGCCCAACTCGTCCGTGCTGACCAAGATGCCCATCTAAGTCAGACCCATTTGCCCGCATTTGACCCATATCCCTCTGAACCTTTCAAAGTCAAAAGTCAAAGTCACATGCACGTCCATGTGTGCACAGGTGCAATGAAAAGCTTACCTGCAAGCAGCATCACAGGCACATAGCATCAGATAAGCAGCATTCACAAGGATTGCTACCCATGTACCTGTCCAAATGTCTTTTAAATGTTGTGTCGAGTGCAAATGGGTGCCTGATGGTCGGCAGGGACTTGATGGGCTGAAGGGGCTGTTTCTACATGCCTGCTGGTCAGCTGGTCACCTATCTTGTTCCTGTTTAGGGAACTTGCTGCGTGCAAAGTGGCTGCAGCATTTGCCAGAGAAACAGGTGATTGCTTCTGTTGAAGGAGTGGGGCACTCTTTCTTCAGCAGGGGGGCATTCTTGCCTCTGACTCAGAAGGTTGTGGGTTCAAATCCCACTCTGTAACTCAACTATCCTTGCTGACACCCTGGTGCAGAAGGTGGGCTGCATTGTTGAGGTGACATTTCCACTGAGGTACCAAACCACCTGAACTGCCAGGCAGATGGAATAGATCCGAGGGCAGAGTTCTATAGAAAAGCAGAGACACTAGAGACTGCAGATGCTGGAATCTGGAGCAACACACAAAACGCTGGGGGAACTCAGCAGGTCAGGCAGCATCTATGGTGGGAAATGAACAGTCAACGTTTCAGGTTGAGACCCTTCACCTGGACTGGTCTCTTTATCTGGCCAGTATAAAAAGGTGAGGGGGGGGGGGGAAGGGGTGAAGCAAGAGCTGGCAGGTGATAGATGGATCTGGGTGAGGAGGAGCGAAAGACGGAGGGAGGGAGGCAGGAGAGTGGGAATAGCACCAGAAGCTGGGAGGTGATGGGTGGAAGTGACAAAGGGCTGAAGATGATGGTATCTGATAGGAGAGGAAGGTGGATCCTGGAATCGAGGGAGGGAGGTGGGGAGGGGAACCGGTGGGAGGAATGTGTGGGTGACGGGCAGATGGAGAGAGTTGGGGGGGGGGCTAAGAGAGAGGGTGGTGGGGGCTGGTGAGTCAGGAGGAGAGAGAAAAGGGAAAGGGGACAGAGGGGGAGCGGTTACCAGAAGTTGGAGAATTCGATGTTCGTGCCGTCAGGTTGGAGACTGCCCAGACAGAATATGAGGTGCTGTTCCTCTAATTTGTGTTTAACCTCAGCTTGGCAGTGGAGGAGGCCGAGGACAGACATGTCGGTGTGGGAATGGCAAGGAGGATGGAAATGGCCGGCCACCGGCAGATCCAGACGGCCACGGCGGACAGAGCAAAGGTGCTCGGCAAAGCGGTCACCCAATCGGTGTCCGTCTCACCGATGTCGAGGAGCTTTTTCTTTGTTCCACAATAACCCTCACCCAACATTACTGAAACAGATAACCTTCTCATTATCATGATGCTATTTTGTGGGAGCTTTCTGTGCACAAATGACTGCTGTCTTTCCTACTTAAACAACCGCACTTCAGGAGAACTTCCTTCATTGTAAACTGCTTTGGGATGAATGAGACGGTGAAGTGCCTCTTCTGTGTATCTCGAGGCTTGGGATGTGTACAGAGTGGAGTCCTGCAAGCACAACCTTGCAGATCCTGTATTTTCTTTGAGTTTGCAGTTTGATGTTCCATGTCTCGCTAATTAGATTTGATAAAAAAATATTCTTGGTAAATTGGTTTACTATTGTCACATATACCAAGGTACAGTGAAAAACTTGTCTTGCATGCCATCCAGACAGATCATTTCATTACAACAGTGCACTGAAGTGGTTCAAGGAAAAGTAATAACAGAGTGTAGAATAAATTGTTATAGTTACAGAGAAAGTACAGTGCAGGCAGACAATAAGGTGTAAGGGCCATAATGGGGTGGATTGTGAGGTCAAGAGTCCATCTTATTGTACTAGGGGACCATTCAATAGTCTTATAACAGCGGGATAGAAGCTGTTCTTGAGCCTGGTGGTACGTGCTTTCAGGCTTTTGGATCTTTTGCCCGATGGGAGGGGGGAGAAGAGAGAATGTCCGGGGTGGGTCGAATCTTTGATTATGTTGGCTGCTTTACTGAGGCAGCGAGAAGTGCAGACAGAGTCCTTGGAGGGGAGGCTGGTTTCCGTGATGTGCTGAGCTGTGTCCACAAATGTCTGCAGTTTTTTACGGTCACAGGCAGAGCAGTTGCCGTACCAAGCTGTGATGCATGCAGATAGGATGCTTTCTATGGTGCATCGATAAAAATTGGTGTCAAAATGGACATGCCAAATTTCTTTAGCCTCCTAAGGAAATAGAGGCGCTGGTGAGCTTTCTTGGCCGTGGTGTCTATGTGGTTGGACCAAGACAGGCTATTGGTGATGTTCACTCCTTGGAACTTGAAAATTTCAACTCTCTCGACCTCAGCACCATTGATGTAGACAGGAGCGTGTGCACCGCTCCCTTCCTGAAGTCAATCACCAGAGGGAAAAGTTGTTATCATGACACTATTTCAATAGGCTCTCTCCTTCCTGTACTCTGACTCATTGTTATTTGACATATGGCCCACTACGGTGGTATCAGCTCCAGTCTTGTAAATGGAGCTAGAACAGAATTTGGCCACGCAGTCATGGGGGTATACGGAGTAGAGGGCTGAGGACACAGCCTTGTGGGGCACCAGCTGATTCAGCACTCACTGATTGCGGTCTGTTAGTCAGAAATTCAAGGATCCAGTTGCGAAGGGAGGTGTTGAGTCCCAGGTGTCATAGTTTGGAGATGAGTTTGCTTGGAATTATAGTATTGAAGGCAGAGATGTAGTCAATAAACAATGGTCTAACATAGGGGTCTTTTCACCCAATTCTTTTCACACGATTCAAATAAAGTACAAAAGAGCAGCAAAATGTATTCAACTGGATTTCTTCAGATATCATCAAATGTCTGGACACGAATGATAAAGGAGCTGTCTCGTCTCTCCATTGTGGTGAACATTTAATATCAATGCAAAGCAGACATCAGTTTCAATTATAATTATTGCTCAATGCTGCCACCTGTAGGAGGGTCTACATTACTGCCTCTAATATGATCTAAAGGGATTGTGTGTCTTGGACAGACTCAGGTCGAGTTTATTGCCATGTGCACAAGTACGGTGAGGTACAGGTACAATGAAAAACTTGTTTGCAGCAGCATCACAGGCACGTAGGTACAAATAATTCACAGAATATGTTTTACAGAAATTATATGTAAATTAATACGTTACAAAACAAATTACAAGCAAGGCACCTGTGCAGAAAAAAGTGATAACTTCACGGTAGTGCAAGAGGTGGTCCGTAGCGTTCCGTTGCTAAGGTAGTGTTAGGGTTGTGCAGATCAGTTCAAGAACCTGTTGATTGTAGGAAAGTAGCTGTCCCTGAACCTGGTGGTGTGGGTCTTCAGGTTTCTGTACCTCCTGCCTGATGGTAGCAGTGAAAAGAGGGCATGACTCAGATGGTGGGGATCCTTGATGATAGACCTTCTTGAGGCAGTGTCTCCTGTAGATGCTGCCAATGGTGGGGAGGGCTGTGCCCATGATGTACTGGGCTATCTCTGGGAATCCCCAGCCCATTACCACTCATGGGATGTCATTGAGTCCATGTTAATGAAGCCAAGCAGAAGGGGTTAAGTGGAAGGAACACAATACCTCGCAAACCATTGTCCTCATCAGTCTCGTCATCAGGCAGAATCCACCGAAACGGAGTGGGAGTGAGCCATCCTTCATCCTCAGGCAATGCATCAGAAGGAGAGGAAAGATTTGTGGCAAAATCCCAACAATGGCGCTTGTCAGAATACTTTTAAACTCTGCAGGGTTACAAAGTTTACTTCTGTATTTAAAGATGGTTTTTGTTCATTTAATAACCTTATGTTAAAAAGTTGGGCCTTCAGTTCTTCGCCATTGTCCTACTTTGCAGCCCATTCTCCCATCATTTCCAGTTTAGTCCCCTCATAACCTCAACGCCACCCCCCCCACCTTTCGCCACAACCCCCTCCCACTTCTAAGCTCTTCATACCGCTGACTAGCTTTCAGTGTACCTCTGGATGCAAGATATAGTTGCAGGAGTAGGTCATGTGGCCCCTTGAGCCTGCTCAGCCATTCAAAGAGATCATGGCTACTTCCACGCCTCAGGTCCTTCCTGATTCCCATATGTCCGTGTGCAAAACTCCATCGATCTCAACGACTATACTCGGTGAAGCAGCATACACAGGCTACTGGGGGAAAGTCCAAAGATTCAGGTCTGTAACATTTGAGAAGGTACGCGGATAGGAAAGGTTCAGAGGGATATGGGTCGACTGCAGACAAATGGGACTAACTCAGATAGGCATCTTGGTTGGCATGGACGAGTTGGGCCGAAGGGCCTGTTTCTGGTGTTGTATAACTCTGTGACTCACTGAGTCATTGATCTTTGACAGAACTTGGGAGTGTTTCATGATTAACTCTCCGTGACTCAAAATACGTGCGATGTGGTTGATTCCTTGTTCCACGAGCATGTCAGCCAGTTCAAGACTCCCCAGACCGAGGAAGCAGTATTGGTCCTCTCAATCCTTCCCACCAATTTGTATATTCCACCTCTTGTTCCTCAGATTAATCCAGCCTATCCCACTCTCTCCTCATCCCAGCAATCAATCCAGTGAATCTATTGTGCACTGACTCCCAGGCAAGTACCTATCTGTGGTTGTATATCTTTTATCTCCAGCTACTTAAGCCCAGTTCTCCAGGCACCTGCCCCTCAGCCTATTGTCCTCTCTTGGCCTTTGAGACTCTTTTAAAAAAACATTTTTTTGCTTATATTTTCAGCCCTCACACTCCCATACATTGAACAGCATCCATATTATTCCTTTTGACTCTCTGAAACCTTTTAAAGCAATCATTTCTGCGATAACTGTGCTTCCTAAATGCAACTGGTCATGGTCTAAGATAGATGCAAATGCTGGATAACTCCCCAGCTGATTTTGCATTGCAGTGGTGTTAAAGCAGTGTCCAGGTTTTGCAAATTGTTCTAAATACAAAATCTAAAAGCCAGCAAGTAATGGGTGATAAACCTCCAAATCCTGCATTTGTTTAATACTCATCCTGGATTAGTGTACAAATGGTTTGTTGAAATGGAATTTCTCACAGAAAACTGATATCTTTTAGACAGAGCCTGTCAAATCTCAATGTTTCTCTGTCAGTTTATTACTAATGTATACTTGCAGTGTCAATACACCCACTTCCCTAGGTTCTCAAAATGTCCCCGTTAGCTCTCACTAATTTTTATGGATGCACCATAGAAGGCATCCTATCTCGATCCATCTCAGCTTGGTACGGCAACTGCTCTGCCCAAGACAGCAAGAAACTGCAGAGAGTTGTGGACACAGCTCAGCACGTCACAGAAACCAGCCTCCCCTCCATGGACTCTGTCTACACTTCCCGTTGCCTCAGTAAAGCAGCCAGCATAATCAAAAACCCTACCCACCACAGACATTCTCTCTTCTCCCCCCTCCCATCGGGCAGAAGATATAAAAGCTTGAAAGCACGAACCACAAGGCTCAAGGACAGCTTCTATCCCGCTGTTATAAGACTACTGAAAGGACCTCTTGTGCAATAAGATGGACTCTTGACCTCACAATCTACCTCATCATGGCCCTTGCACCTTATTGTCTGCCTGCACTGCACTTTCTCTGTAACCATAACACTATATTCTGCATTCTGTTATTCGTTTTCCCTTGTACTACCTCAGTACTTACATTGTGAAATGATCTGTTTGGATGGCATGCAAAACAAAGTTTTTCACTGTAACTCGGTATATTTGACAATAATAAACCAATGACCAATTACACCAACACACTGGGTCAACCTTGTGTTGGATTTGACACTTGTCCTTCGGTGGACAGTTTATTTTTCATTTTGGTTCCAGTGCGGGAATGGGGATGGATCTGCTGAGAGTTTGGTCACCTGGTTCAGACGAGGAAGCACCCCTTTGGTGGACAATGGTCAAACTGACGCTGGAAATCGATAACCCACCTCTCAACCGCGACTGAACGCATCATTGCAAAGAAACAAGAGCTTGTTTCAAATGTTGCCCATGAACCACTCCCAAGTTCCGTCAAGGATCAATGACTGTGTAGTTAATAAAATGAGGGTTAACCATGGCACACCCCGCTCATTTATTCAAGTCAGTGCCACTCCTTCAAGGAATTCCTTTTTTTAACAAATACTTTCATGCTTTATTGCGTCTGATGCTTCATTTGTCTCTTTGCGCCCTCTGAAGTTGAAGCAAGTTCTTGTTATTGTTTATTGACTACAGCTCTGCCTTCAATACAATAATACCAAGCAAGCTTGTCACCAAACTCTGAGACCGAGGACTCAACACCTCCCTCTGTAACTGGATCCTTGACTTTCTAACAAACAGACCGCAATCAGTGAGGATAGGCAGCAATTCCTCCGGCACGATTATTCTCAACACTGGTGCCCCTCAAGGCTGCGTCCTCAGCCCTCTACTCTACTCCCTATACACTCATGGCTGTGTGGCCAGATTCTGCTCTAACTCCATTTACAAGTTTGTAAATGATACTACCGTTGTAGGCCGTATCTCAAACAGCGATGAGTCAGAGTACAGGAAGGAGATAGAGAGCTTAGTGGAATGGTGTCATGACAACAACCTTTCCCTCAATGTCAACAAAACTAAAGAGATGGTCATTGACTTCAGGAAAGGGCGTGGTGTACATGCACCTGTCTACATCAATGGTGCTGAGGTCAAGAGGGTTAACAGCTTCAAGTTCCTGGGAGTGAACATCACCAACAGCCTGTCCTGGTCAAACCACGTGGATGCCATGGCCAAGAAAGCTCACCAGTGCCTCTACTTCCTCAGGAGGCTAAAGAAATTTGGTTTGTCCCCTTTGACTCTCACCAACTTTTACCAATGCACCATAGAAAGCATCCTATCTGAATATATCACGGCTTGGTATGGCAACTGCTCTGCCCAAGACCGCAAGAAGCTGCAGGGAGTTGTGGACACAACCCAGCGCATCACGGACACCAGTCTCCCCTCCTTGGACTCTGTCTTTACCTCTCGTTGTCTTGGTGAAGCAGCCAGCATAATCAAAGACCCCACCCACCCGGGACATTCTCTCTTCTCTCTTCTTCCATCAGGTGGAAGATACAGGAGCCTGAGGGCACGTACCACCAGACTTAAGGACAGCTTCTACCCCACTGTGATAAGACTATTGAACAGTTCCCTTATACAATGAGATGGACTATGACCTATGACCTCACGATCTACCTTGTGACCTTGCACCTTATTGCACTGCACTTTCTCTGTAGCTGTGACACTTTGTACTGTTATTTCTTTTACCTGTACTACATCAATGCACTCTGTACTAACTCAATGTAACTGCACTGTGTAATGAATTGACCTATAAGATCGGTTTGCAAGACAAATTTTTCACTGTACCTCAGTACAAGTGACAATAATAAACCAATACCAATACCAACACCAAGTTCAAATGGGTATACAGCAAATCAGTGGGCTTGCTGTCGGCTCACCTATAAAAATAGTGCACTATTCACCCTACTGATTTACAGTTCTCCATTTAAAGACCTACTGTACTGTGTGGAATATTTAGCAACTGTAATAATCATTTATTATCACTGTAAATGATCCTCTGAACCACTCAACCAGTGTGCTTACTCCAATGGATTAAAATTCCCTTGTTTGAGGGCGTCTCGGGAGCAGTTCCCAGCAGCGTCGTTAATCCTTTTTGTCTTGGAGACACGAGAAAGCGCAGATGTTGGAATCTGGAGCAATAAAAACGAGCTGCTGGAGGAACTCTGGGGGTCGGGCAGCATCTGTGGAGGGAAATGGACAGTCGACGTTGTCTTCTGAGTAAATCCCTCAGGATGGAGGGTGACTTGCTCTGACTCCAGGCTGGTGGACCCTGCCTCAGGTGGGGTAGGAGATGCCTGGGAGGGTGGGTGGGTTGTCTGTGAGGTGACGTGCTCCTTCTATCCTTTTGCCAGTGTCTGTTGAAACTCGAGTGCCACCGCAGATCCTCCTTCCCCACTTTGACCAGAATTCCCAGAAGTCAGAAGCTGAGGGAGATTCGACACATCACCAAACGCTCGAACAAACTTCTACAGATGCACTATAAAGTATCCTGACTGATTGCATCAGGGTCTGGTACGGCAATTCCAAGCCACAGGGACACAAGAGAGTGGTGGACACGGCCCAGTCCATCACGGGCACATCCCTCCCCACCAGTGACAGCATCTACAGGAGGAGCTGCCTCACATCTATCATCGAGGATCCTCACCATCCGGGCCAAGCCCTCCTCTCACTGCTACCGTCAGAAGCCTGAAGTCCCCACACCACCAGGCTCAAGAACAGCTACTTCCCTTCAACCATTCGGTTCTTGAACCAACCTGCCTAGCTCAGCAACGGGACACTACAGACCACCTCTTGCACTGCCGTGGACTTGTCTCTGATTGTGTCTTTGTTCTTGCACTAAAGTCAAGTTTCTGCATTCTCTTTCTTCACTGTCTTGTATAATTTATACTCTGTGTGTCGTCTGTACCTACATGCCTGCCATGCTGCTGCAAGCAAGTTTTTCATTGTACCTGTACCTCACCGCACCTATGCACATACAGTCATAGAACGATACAGCACAGGTACAGGCCCTTCGGCCCAACCAGTCCATGCCGAGCACAGTGCCCACCCAGCTAGTCCCAATTCCTTGCGTTCGGCCCCTATCTCCCTAAGCCCCGCCCCTCCATGTGCTTCTTAAATGATACTGCTGTACCTGCCTCACCCACTTCCTCTGGCAGCTCGTTCCATGTACTCACCATGAAAACTTTGCCCCTCAGGTCCCTTTTAAATTTTTCCCCTCTCACCCTAAATCTATGCCCCCTAGTGTTGGATTCCCCTACCCTGGGGAAAAGACTGTTACCGTCCACCTTATCTGTGCCTCTCATAATTTTAAACACTTCTGTAAGAACATAGAACATCATAGCACAGTACAGGCCCTTCGGCCCACGATGTTGTGCCGACATTTTATCCTGCTCTAAGATCTATCTAACCCTTCCCTCCCACACAGCCCTCCATTTTTCTAGCATTTAAGAGTCTCTTAAATGTCCCTAATGCACCTGCCCCCACAACCTCTGCCAGCAGTGTGTTCCACGCGCCCACCACTCTCTGTGTAAAAAACTTATCTCTGACATCCCCCTTATACCTTCCTCCAATCACCTTAAAATTATGTCCCCTCGTGTTAGTCATTTTCACTCTGGGAAAGAGTCTCTGACTGTCCACTCGATCTATGCCTCTTGTACACTTCTGTCAAGTCACCTCTCATCCTCCTCCTCTCCAAAGAGAAAAGCCCTAGCTCGCTCAACCTATCCTCATAAGACATGCTCTCCAATCCAGGCAGCATCCTGGTAAATCTCCTCTCATTCTCTCCTCAGGTCACCCCTCATTCTCCAAGGAATAAAGACCTAGCCTGGCCGACCCCTCCCTATAACTCAGGCCTTGGCAACGTCCTTGTAAATGTCTATAAACTCGATGTGTCTTGAATGCAGTTAGCAAATCTCAGGTTCTGAAAGGGTGAATCAACTGCTAGTATCTGAGCTCCAAACTTCCTTCTTGGTTCTCAGTACATTAAACACAAATAGGGTTAGCACAAACATAAATGTAAGCCTTGGAGTGTCTGGTTATAGATGAATATGAAAAAATAAACGGACATCATGCTAATGTAAAGTAAACCTCGTAAGTGCTGCAGCATGAATAGTGATGAATGAATGCACAGCATGATATTTTTGCAAATAGTTTAATAAAGACGACACGTTGTACTGCAACCACTGATTCCCAGGTTCGTGTTATGTCTAGGCAACTTAATCCCATTGTAATCATGTTAAAATAAACTGAAGTGAAAGAGCCAAGTATTTCACTTGACACAGGACTGTCAGAGGCTTGAAGCTGTTGCAAGGTATGATGCAGGTGACCTTGTATACTTCAAAACTAATCACTTTTTCCTTTAAAAAATACTTTATTTTGGCATTTCTCAAAACTTTCTGTTATTCTGTGGAGAACTCGAAACCTAAATTGCAGGTTTCTCCAGCAAAGTTTACACAGCTGTGAGGCGCAGGATGAGACTGAAGCTCTGGCCAACAAAAATTAAATCGCTATTGTGTCCTTTGTTTTTTTTACGATGGGAGACTTTGGTGTCCTGTTTGCCTTCAACACATGGGTGACTTTCACTGAGTTGTAATAATAGATTGTTTTTTAAAAAAAAAGCTCACCTTCACACACCAACATACAAAGACAAGGCTCACACACAAAGGGAGACGTGCAATGCAAACGCCGTACTTGGGTTACCCACAGCCCCTGGGAACCAACCTGTGCTCTGACTTTGATGGTGTCAAAAGAAGTGGGCGCCACGTGGTTAAAAGTGTTAACATTTCTGAATGTATTGACCAAATGACACTAAGAAGTTTTCTCCTTTTGCAACTATATTTTGTTGCGAATAAAACTTATTTTTGAAATAAAAATAAGTGGACAACGCGTCCTTGGAGGCAAGGCAGTGCAGATTCTTTTAAGACTTGTACTTTAATAAACTCGTCCTCTGGAAGAGATTCTGTTTACGCCTTTATGCATTATTATTGGAAAGATTTAAGTATTTTGGGGGAAAGCATTGTGCAATCTAAAGGATTGCTTAATTTCGGATTAGCAAACCCTATTGCATCGTACTAAATGCATCCGAGCAAAATGTAGAAAATTGTCACCAGTTCCAAAATTCATGTTTTTTTTTGTCGCATTAAAGAAATAAATGTTCTTGCTTTGCAGTTGCTCGCAAAGTGTGCAAGAAGTCTGCTGCTGCTTTGCTGGGAGTGCCCGCGACTCAGTCTGCGGAGCGGGGGAGCGGGGCGCCGGCCACGCGTCGGAGGTGCCCGAGCTGGATCGCTCTGCAGCCTCCGTGTGTTTGCACTGCGGGCGGAGACTGCTGTTTACCATCCAGCCGGCTATCCCGCCCCGGGGGCCCGCGGAGGCGGGGTTTTCCCAGGCTGCCGAGGCTCAACCCACGCCGACCCGCACCGAGGCCACAACCCAGTCAACAAGCCTTTACTTTTAACCATTGCAGCGCCGATTGTTTTCCCAGCAACTTATGCACCCTGTAAATGCAACGACCGAACCCACGAACAGAACTAAAAGTCATGCATTTGCTTCTCACAGCAATCTCATACAAACACTCTCCAAATAAAACAGATTTACCAATTAAATAACAATCGAACAAGTGCTACCAGATCTGCGTGGTGTTTCTAACATTTTTTATATTCATTTCGGATTTCCAGTATTTTGCATCTCAGCCATTCGCTCTGGGCTAGAATGCTAAGTATAGACGCGACCTGACGAAAGATCCACACCCAAAGTATAAATTTATCTCTGCATTAATTCTAACTGACTTTTTGAGTTTGCTTCCCGTATCTTCGTTTCATTTTTACAATTTATACACTGTAGAATTCCAATGTCCTTTCCGTTTCAAGGGTGCAGGGAACAAGTGCACCGAATGCACATTAGAAATTACAGTCACCAATACAAATAAAAGGCTTCTAGGCTAGCACTACATTGCAAACTGTTCAATTTTAGTCGACTAGATAGGCATATGGAGGAATTTAAAATAGAGGGATATGTGGGAGGAAGGGGTTAGATAGTCTTAGGCGAGGTTTAAAGGCCGGCACAACACTGTGGGTCGAAGGGCCTGTATTGTGCTGTGCTGTTCTATGTTCTATGAATTTCATTCACTTGTCAGAGGGCAGTAAAGCTTATTTATTGTGCATAAGCTCTCTTCTCTCCTCTTCCATCGGGTAGAAGATACAGGAGCCTGAGGGCACGTACCACCAGACTTAAGGACAGCTTCTACCCCACTGTGAGAAGACTATTGAACGGTTCCCTTATAGGATAAAATGGACTCTGACCTCACCATCTACCTTGTTGTGACCTTGCACCTTATTGCTCTGCACTTTCTCTGTAGCTGTGACACTTTATTGGTATTGGTTTATTATTGTCACTTGTACTGAGGTACAGTGAAAAACTTGTCTTTGCATACAGATCGTACAGGTCAATTCATTACACAGTGCAGTTACGTTGAGTTAGTACAGAGTGCATTGATGTAGTACAGGTAAAAACAGTAACAGTACAAAGTGTCACAGCATTTTTACCTGTACTACCCCAATGCACTCTGTGCTAACTCAATATAACTGCAGTGTAATGAATTGACCTGTATGATTGGTTTGCAAGACAAGTTTTTCACTGTACCTCGGTACAAGTGACAATAATAAACCAATATTTTTGGTATTGATAAGATTTCTTTATTAGTCACATGTACATCGAAACACAGTGAAATGCATGTTTTTTGCATAGCGATTTGGGGGACAGCCCGCAAATGTGGCCACGCTTCTGGCGCCAACACAGCAAGCCCACAACTTCCTAACCCGTACGTCTTTGGAATGTGGGAGGAAACCGGAGCACCCGGAGGAAACCCACGCAGACACGGGGAGAACGTACAAATTCCGTACAGGCAGCAGCGGGAATTGAACCTGGGTCGCTGGTGCTGTAATAGCGTTACGCTGACCGCTTTGCTGCTGGAGGTGCTTATTGCACCAATACCAGTGCGTTGCACGGGTAAAAGTTGGGTAACCCTGAGCAATCTATCTTGGGGGGGGGGGAGATAATTGCATCAGGTGGAGATTGAGCAGGTAAATGGTTAAGCTGCGGGGGGGGTAATTGCATCGGGTGGAGATTGAGCAGGTAAATGGTTAAGCTGCGGGGTGGGGGGGGTAATTGCATCGGGTGGAGATTGAGCAGGTAAATGGTTAAGCTGCGGGGGGGTAATTGCATCGGGTGGAGATTGAGCAGGTAAATGGTTAAGCTGCGGGGTGGGGGGGGTAATTGCATCGGTGGAGATTGAGCAGGTAAATGGTTAAGCTGCGGGGCGGGGGGGGTAATTGCATCGGGTGGAGATTGAGCAGGTAAATGGTTAAGCTGCGGGGCGGGGGGGGTAATTGCATCGGGTGGAGATTGAGCAGGTAAATGGTTAAGCTGCGGGGCGGGGGGGGTAATTGCATCGGGTGGAGATTGAGCAGGTAAATGGTTAAGCTGCGGGGCGGGGGGGGTAATTGCATCGGGTGGAGATTGAGCAGGTAAATGGTTAAGCTGCGGGGCGGGGGGGGTAATTGCATCGGGTGGAGATTGAGCAGGTAAATGGTTAAGCTGCGGGGCGGGGGGGGTAATTGCATCGGGTGGAGATTGAGCAGGTAAATGGTTAAGCTGCGGGGCGGGGGGGGTAATTGCATCGGGTGGAGATTGAGCAGGTAAATGGTTAAGCTGCGGGGCGGGGGGGTAATTGCATCGGGTGGAGATTGAGCAGGTAAATGGTTAAGCTGTGGGGCGGGGGGGTAATTGCATCGGGTGGAGATTGAGCAGGTAAATGGTTAAGCTGCGGGGCGGGGGGGGTAATTGCATCGGGTGGAGATTGAGCAGGTAAATGGTTAAGCTGCGGGGCGGGGGGGGTAATTGCATCGGGTGGAGATTGAGCAGGTAAATGGTTAAGCTGCGGGGCGGGGGGGGTAATTGCATCGGGTGGAGATTGAGCAGGTAAATGGTTAAGCTGCGGGGTGGGGGGGGTAATTGCATCGGGTGGAGATTGAGCAGGTAAATGGTTAAGCTGCGGGGCGGGGCGGGGGGGGGGGGAGACGCGGCGGCACGTGCTCCGGGGGCTGACACCGGCCGCCTCGCGCGCCGACAGACGTCACCTGTCAGCACTGATTCAGCCCGGGCGGCTTGATTGACAGCTCCGGCTCCCGGCGGCCAATCGCAGCGCGCCTGGCCCCGGCCGCCGGCCTCCCATTGGCTGCCGGGCGACGTCCCCCCCCCCACACACCCCGCCTCGCGTGCCGCGCGCCGATTTTTTTCTCCCCCCCTCTTCCCCCCCCTCCCGCCCGCAACACCCGGGTGATTGACAGCTCGCGGGGGCCGCGGCCAATGGCAGCCTGGGACGGCGGCCCCACGAGGGGGGCGGCCGCACATTCTGCGCGCCCATTGGCTGGTGCAAGTGTGGGAAAGAATCTTGAGCCGGTTTCACACGAGCAGGGCTGGGGCGCCGGGCTATAAATACAGGCCGGCTGCAAATCACTCACCACTCAATGCAGTACTGTATGGGAGGAGGTTGTGTTTGCAAAAAGCTGGTGCATCGGAAGCAGCTTTAAATTACTGGGAGCCACTGTTGCAATTACTTTAAGGACGTCTTTACATTGCATTCCTCCCGCCGATCTCATAGTAAGAACTTGCTTTAAAAAAATGCCAGCTGACACCATAGAGAAATCTTCCATTTCCCCCATAGTCGGGGTTTCTGCAACTTCTCCGCAAACTCCGGATAAACCCAAAAGTGCAAGTGACAATAGAAAGGTAAATGCATTTACTGGGGTGAATGTGTTTTCCGAATTTTGATTGCCAGCTTTAAAATTAATCTGGCCTCTCTGCATTTTGACTGTTTGTTTAAAAAGTAATTTATTGTCTTTCACCAACAGTCTTCCAAACCCATCATGGAAAAGCGGCGCAGAGCGAGAATCAACGAAAGCCTGACTCAGCTGAAAACTTTGATCCTGGATGCACTGAAGAAAGATGTAAGTTAGCATCGGCCTCTGAACGGTTTGCTCTTGCGCTGAGATGTGGATGTGTGCGGACTGTCAATGATCTGAAAACTTGTTTCCATTGTAGAGTTCCAGACACTCGAAGTTAGAGAAAGCGGACATCCTTGAAATGACAGTGAAGCACCTGCGGAATCTTCAACGTGTGCAGATGACTGGTACGTTGTCTAATGAACTGGCTAACTGAAGCAACAGTATCCCCTCCTAATACTTGCCAATGCACATACAAGTTTACAAACTTTTATTGTTGGGAAAGTTTTTCCCAACTTTTAAATTGCAGATCATTAAGTTGTTTTTCTCTCATTTTCCCTGCAGCGGCCCTGACCGCCGATCCAACGGTCCTGGGTAAATACAGAGCCGGGTTTAATGAGTGCATGAACGAGGTGACTCGCTTCCTCTCCACCTGCGAAGGGGTTAACGCTGATGTCCGGAGCCGGCTCCTCAGCCACTTGTCCAGCTGCTTGGGGCACATGGTGGCGATGAACTACCCGCAGCCTCCCTCCAACCCTGCGTCCGTCCCCGGAGGTCACCTCGCCCAGCCGCTGCACGTCCAGCTCCCAGCTACGGTCCCGGTCAACGGCGGAGTGGGGATGCCTTGCAAACTCAGCCCGGCCGAGGCCGTCTCGCCCAAGGTCTACGGGGGCTTCCAGCTTCTGCCCGCTGCCGACGGACACTTCGCCTTCCTCATCCCCAACCCTTCCTTCTCCTCCTCGGGCGGACAGATCGGAAGCGGACCTGTCATTCCCCTCTACGCCAATGCAAACATCCCGGGCAATGCAAACTCCTCGCTGCCTCCCACTTCCAAGCTGGCTGGATCCCCCGTGCAAGGATTAACCTCGGTGTCATTCGGGCCCAGCGTTATGACCGCAGTGTCCCAGAGCCACAGCCCTTTGGGAGTAAACACAGGTCCCGAAAGCTCGGAGTCCGTCTGGAGACCTTGGTGATCCCAAGACGGCTTTGGACTGACCAGTTAAACCTGTTCCATTGTTCGGGACATCTGTACTTATCATAATAAGAGATATTTATTTCGATGTATATAGACTACCCGGTTGATCTTCGTATAACTTGCAAATCTTAAAATATTTTACTGTGCAGGAGTATTGTAATTTGATTTGTTTTATAACCTGTTTCAATAATAGGTGCGATATACCAAAGTTTTTTTTGTAAATTTGCCTCTTTTGACAGAAGTAAATAAAACCATTCTTGTTCGTGTAAAAAAAAATGTCCCTTGCTGTTAAGACAACTTAAGAAGCTCTCACTTGGTTACCGTGTACTGCCGGGACCGAATGGCTTGGAGTTAAAAGTTACTGTAGTTTGCTGTTACATGTAGACCAGACCGGCTGGAGATGGTACACTGCCTTAGAAGGGAAGCAAATCTTCCTTAGTTTCAGAGATGTCACTTTTGTATTGCAGAATTAATTAACTCTTGCACATTCTGAAGTGGGGTTTGAACACTTGCTCCCGAGCAGAAGCTGGGGAGTTACTGGGCCAATAACGCCACTGCACTGTTCAATGGATTTTCCAGTCCACGGTGAGATCGGTGTTGGTCTTGGAGGAATGGAATAAGAGCAGGTGAAATTTCCCGCGCACCCATTATATGCATCACTCTTCCCAACAATGGTTGCAGACAGGTTTCAATGCACGCTAACTGGGACAGTTGGGAAGAATATAAGGCAATTTTTAAAGAGGGATTTGCAATAAATTTTAAGGATAATCAGCGCCATCTGCCAAGCAGTTTTGACAAAAGCCTTTATTTCCTGCATCAACACGTTTTCATCTGTATGCAGAAAATCGCAAAAGGCGGGAAATGTCTGAACATTGTCCCGAAGAATGGATGGCCGACTAAAAGGCGGGGAAATCCATCTCCATTGAATAATAGCAATTAAAAGTGAAGTATCAAAAGAAGCTCATCAAGTATGCAGCGGGTTGATCACAGCGGCGAGGGTCATTGATGTCCTTGGGAATGTAATGCTGAGGTTAACAACTCCCAGCGGAGTGCCACACTCCGGGACAGCGGTTACACGAGCTAGACAGAGCAGCAAGAGGATGCAGTGCTCCGGGACCCTTGCACACTCCCTGCTCTGTGTTCACACTCCTTCCCTTAGAGTTAAAAATACTTTTCAAAGATCATTAATCTCCATGTAGCAAAGTGTAAAGGAATCTTAAAAGTTTATTAATTAACATCTGTCAAACTAAATTAGATAAAATGCCGGAGGGAAGGAACCAACATTAATAGGTGGGAGATTACAAAGGTTCTACACATGCATAGATGCTAAATTGATGCATGTAGGGCAAGGATTGCAAAATTTTGCAGACCTGGTTACATTTTAACTGACAGCCGCACGTAATTTATGATACACTAATAATTCTTACGGGGGTGGGGGGAATAAAAAAGAATAATCGCTTTTGTGTTTGGGTGGGTCGAGTCTGTGATACCTGAGTGTATTTGTAGGCAGTGGGAGGGGATTCAGTGGACGGGCAGAGTCCCGAATGTCTGACAGATTTACAAAATTCTTCAAGAGGTTCGCAGGGAGGATGTTTCCCCTCACCCTCCCGGCCCAGCGGTCCAGAACTAGGGGGTCAAAGTCTCGGAATCAGGATTAGACTCTGTGGGACTGAGGTGAGAGAAATGCCTTCACGCAAAGGATGGTGAACCTTTGGAATCCTCAGCCTGGGAGAGCTGTGGAATCTCTCACTGAGTTCACCCAAATAGACGAGTACAGCGCAGGAACAGGTCCTTCGGCCCACAATGTCTGTGCCAAACACGATGCCAAATTAAACTAAATCTCTTCTGCCAGTACATGATCCAAATCCCTCTGTTCCCTGTATATGCATTTGTCCATCTAAAAACCTCCTACACACCAGTATCGTAGCTGCCTATTCCAGGCACCCACCACTGTAAAAAAAACCTGCCTCGCACATCTCCTTTAAACTTTCTCCCTCTCACCTTAAATGCACACCCTCTAGTATTTGACATTAGTGATGTCAAGGGATTTCGTTTGGTGTAAGAAAAATTGAACTCAAGTTAAAAATCGGCCATGATCTTGAGGGATGGTGGCACAGTCTCGAAGGGCCGAATGGTCCGTTTCTTCTCCTTGTTCTTACCCTGAGGTCCGTTTTTCTCTCCAGTGGTAAAACTGTATCACAAGACTAAGGTCACCTCCAGCACCCAATTATACTCAGAATCAGACGTTCACACTGGCGATCTCACAACAAGCGCACTCACACCTAATCTCACACTCACGCACACTGAATCCAATCACCCACTTGTGATCTCACACTCAATTACACGGATTCAGCTTCACACAGTTGTACATTTGGGCACATCTGTAGTCACAGACGTACACAGGTGCACAGCCGTGCATTTGCACACGCAAACACAATCTTACACATACACACTCAAGCACACACATTCACAATTACGCACGCCTTCACAGTCTGTCAATCACACACTTGCAACCGGATTTCTCTCACACACACACACACATGCTCATTTGCACAACTGTGCACTTAAACACGTTTGCAATTTCACGCTCGCACACACTTGCGCGCTTTCTCTTCCACGCGCGTGCATGTTCGCGCGCCCGCGGACGCCGCCGTGCACACACCGGCACCTACGGTCGCAGCAGATGCGCGGGTCCTGGCTCGGGGACCGCGCACAAGCCGGGGCGCGCTGGCTGCTCGGGCGGCGTGAGGCGCGCCGTGTGCCGACCCCGCGCACTGCCTCGTCCAGCTGGTGTACAGTTACAGCGCCCGGCTCCTGCACCGCGCCCCGGGCACAGCGCAGTCCCAGTGTAATCCAACCGCCCGACAGACTCTGCAAAGCGTCTCACTCGCTTGCTGCCATTAAATACAACCTCACATGCAAGTGACTGAACCAATGGATATATATCCAACAAAATCTCACGTGTAATTAATTTTCAAGTTGTGTGAAGCACAAGCTTGTCTCTCTCTTTACAGTAGTATGAATTTTTTTTCAATGCACAAATCACACGCACCGACAAAACAGGAGTAGTTTTAGCAACGTTTGCACCATTTTCTTGCTTATACCCCCTAACTGGGTTTTAAAGGTTCCCACTGACCCTGAAATTAAGACGAAAGTGGGCAATTTCCTCTTTATTTTAAAACCTGTGCGTCCCCAAGTTGTGGTTCAAGTAAAATTACTCCTAAATTTTACCAATAAAGTTTGGCAAAGGCGAGCTTCATAATTCAACAACGTTTAATTCTAGGAAGAAGGGAACAAGAGGGGAACAGAGTTGAGAGAGAAAAAAAATTGGCTGATCTTTTTCCCTTGCGGCCAAAGTACGTTTACTGGCTTGGCAAGTGGTTAATAGCCCCCATATGACACGGGAGAGCTGAGAGGTCGTGAGAACGCTGCGAACTCTCCGCAGCAAGACAAGTGGTGGCAAATGCGCCTGTGCGTGCCGTCAGCACTCCAGACACAGAGAGGGACGCCGGCCAGATTCAGACACAGGCAGTGTCGGCTGCAACGGCGATAAGACAGCAAGCTGCGGCCAAAACTCACACAGAGTGGGAGATAGTAACAGCAAGCCCGCAGACAGAAAGACAGCAGCAATGTGAGAGGTAGTCACTGGCAGAGAGTGGTTACCAATCACTGAGCAAGAATCGAAATCACAATCAGATTTATTATCACCGATTTATATGAGGTGAAATTTGTTGTTTTAGGGCGGCAGTACAGTGCAAAGGCACAAAATTACTATAAATTACAAAATAAATAAATAGTGCAAAAAAAAGAATAATGAGGTAGTGTTCGTGGGTTCATGGACTGCTCAGAAATCTGATGGCGGAAGGGAAGAAGCTGTCCCTGAACCGTTGAGTGTGGGTCTTCAGGCTCCTGTACCTCCTCCCCGATGGTAGTAACGAGAAGAGGGCACGTCCTGGATGGTGAGGGTCCTTAGTGATGGATGCCGCCTTCTTGAGGCACTGCCTCTTGAAGACGTCCTCGATGGTGGGGAGGGTTGTGCCCGTGATGGAGCTGGCTGAGTCTACAACCCTCTCCAGCCTCTTGTGATCCTGTGCATCGGAGCCTCCATACCAGGCGATGATGCACAGTATTGGTATTGGTTTATTATTGTCACATGTACCAAGGTGCAGTAAAAGCCATCTATGCAGTTCATTTCAAAAACATAAATACTTTGAAGTAGTACAGTGTAGGGCAGGCACAGTAGTGTAGCGGTTAGCATAACGCTTCACAGCGCCAGCGACCTGGGTTCAATTCCAGCCGCTGTCTGTAAGGAGTTCTCCCCGTGTCTGCGTGGGTTTCCTCCGGGTGCTCCGGTTTCCTCCCACTTTCCAAAAAAAGATGTACAGGTTAGGAAGTTGTGGGCATGCTATGTTGGCACCGGAAGCGTGGCGACACTTGTGGGCTGCCCCCAGAACACTTGACGCAGAAGATGCATTTCACTGTGTGTTTCGATGTACATGTGACTAAAAAAGAAATCTTATCTTAATGGACAGAAGTTTATGGCCATTGACCTTATTCCTGATATTTTGTCTGATTTCAAATTCTCAGATCCATGTGACAGAATTTGAACCAACATTCTTGTGGAGGCCAGTCCAAGCCTGTGTTAGTCCAGCATATCATTTGCAGGTTATTTTCCATGTTTCCTTATGATATATGAGGCCATTTGACCCACTGAGTTCATGCTAGCTCTCAGAGCAATCCCAATCGCCCACTAGTTTTCCCCACATTGCCATCCACTCCCCCAGATTCCACGACTCACCTACACACCACAGGCAATCCTCAGTGTCCAATTAACCTACCGATCTGGTGCTGCTCCAAAAGGCGGCATCTATCATCAAAGATCCCCGCCATACGGGCCATGCCATCTTCTTGCAGCTGCCATCAGGCAGGAGCTACAGAAGCCTGAAGTCCCACACCACCAGGTTCAGGAACAGCTACTTCCCTTCAACCATCAGGTTCTTGAACCGACCTGCACAACCCTAACCCGACCTCAGCAATGGAACACTACAGACCACCTCTTGCACTGCCGTGGACATATTTCTAATTGTGTTCTTTTTTTGAACTAATGTCTTGCTTTGCACAATGTTTTTTACCACTGTCTTGCATAACTTATGTATAATTTATGTTCATAGAGTAACACAGCACGGAAACAGGCCCTTCGGCCCAACTTGTCCATGCCGACCAAGGTGCCCACCTTGACAAGTCCCACTTGCCCGTGTTTGTCCCATATCCTTCTAAACTTTTCCAATCCATGTACTTATCCGAATGTCTTTTAAGTTTTGTTATTGTACCTGCCTCAACTACTTTCTCTGGCAGCTCATTCCATATACGCACCACCCTCTGTGTGAAGAAGTTGCCCTTCAGGTCCCCTTTAAATCTTTCTCCTCTCACCTTAAACCTGTGCCCTGTAGTTTTTGGTTCTCTTTCTCCAGGAAAACGACTGTGTGCATTCACCTTATCTATTTCTGTGTGTTGTCTGTGCCTACCTACCTGTGATGCTGCGAGCAAGTTTTTCATTGTACCTGTACCTCACCGTACTTGTGCACATGACAGTAAACTCGACTTGACTTATCTTTGGGATGTGGGAGGAAACCCAGTGAGTCACGGGGAGAGTGTGCAAACCCCACTCGGACAGCGCCAGAGGTCAGGATTGAACCCAGATTGTTGGCACTGTGAGGCAGGAGCTGCGCCATGGTAGACTGTAACAAAGGGCAAGACAGTAACAGGTAGCCTGTAACCTGACAGGCACATCAACAGCTAACAAATTGCATAGTGTCCTCAGGCAGCAACAGACCGAATCTGACCATGGACCAACGTAGTAACCGTCAGGACAGGTGAGCAGGGGCTTGGGAGCAGATTGCACACTTTGTGGTCCAGATATCTGGGATGTTTTGCGGGCTGGAGTCAAGTGAAGACAGAGCTCAAAGAGGGTTGTATGGCTGGAGGAGGTTACAGGGGTAGGGAGGAGGCAGCCGCAGAGAGATACCAACACAGTGAAAGAATTTTAAAAGTGGACTGCCTCATGATGGGTCTGGCCAATCACTGAGGGGTTGTTGGACAACTGGAGCCACGTTGACATGATCACAAGTAATGACTGGTCATTGCCCTGAATATAGAACATACAACATACAACATAGAACAACACAGCACAGGAACTGGCCCTTCGGCCCACGATGTCTGTGCTGAACACAGTGCCGAATTAAACTAAAACCCTCCAGCCTGTACCTGATCCATATCCCTCCATTTCCTGCACATCCATGTGCCTATCTAGGACCCTCTTGAATTCCTCTATCATATCTGCCTCCACCACCACCCCTGGCAGCACATTCCAGGCACCCACCACTCTCTGTGTAAAAAAACTTGCCCCATACATCTCTTTTAAACTTTCCCCCTCTCACCTTAAATGCATGTCCTCTAGTACTTGACATTTCTCTCCTGGGAGACAGATTCTGACTGCCTACCCTATCTATGCCTCTCATAATTTCATGAAACATCAACTTGTTTCCCTCTCCACAGTTGCTGCCTGACCTCCTGTGTTTTTTATTATTGTGGGACCATTTTAGTTTGGAAAAAGCTCACTTATTGAGACTGGAGAGGAGAGTCAGACATGGACAGTATTGGAATAGTGTCCCGTTGCAGGTTAGTACTGCTGCTGGTTCTCGACCAGAAACGTTAATCATTCCTTTCCCTCCACAGATGCTGCCTGACCTGCTGAGTTCCTCCAGCAGTTTGTTTTTAGCATGGAGTAGTTATGCCTGGAATTAAAAAAGGCACAGGTGAGGGTCTCAGCAGCACACAGCTGGGGCAGGGGTAGAGATGTTACTGAGATTAATGCAGTTGGTCTAAGTCTTAGTTTAAATATGGGGAAGAAATTTATGTCCATGGCATGGAGGAGAATGGAGTCAAAGAGAAAGGCACTGAGATTGTAATGGGAGTCTGAAGATGTGTCTCAGCAGGTAGAGCCGCTGCCTCACAGCTCCAGTAACCCAGGTTCGATCCTGACCTCCGGTGCTGTCTGTGTGGAGTTTGCACGTTCTCCCTGTGAATATCACCCTCATCACCTCCCCCCCCCCCCCCGCGGGGGATCCGGTTTCCTTCCACATCCCAATGATACATTGGGTTGGTAGATTAATTGGCCGCTGTCCCCCCCCCCCCCCCCGTGTGTAGGTGGGTGGCAGGAGAGTTAGGAAGGTTGAATGGGGAGTTAATGGGGATGAGGGAGGAAAGGTGGGATTAGTTTAATCGAGTACTCGATGGTCAGTGGGACAGGATAGGGCCGAAGGGCCTCTTTCTATTCTGTATGACTCGTCGTTACCAAAGCTCAACTGGAGAACATTCCTTCTCAGTCTCTACAGGACATTAAGTTGTTTGGAAGTCTGGAGACAGTGAAAGGGTTGAGAGGGGTAATGGTGTGATAGAACTGTGTGTCCTTATCACACATGACAAAGGTTCTGAGCAGACAGCTAAAGGCAGCAACACACAGCTAGCAGACGACAACAATCTGAAAAGCAACAGATAGTCAGCATTCAGACAGAAAAACAACAAAAGCTCGCAGCCTTCAGATTGTACACACTATCACACTGCACCAGTACTGAGACTCGTCAATAGAGTTAATGAGATCTTGTTGTAGTTTTATAGGTGGCTATGGTACACACAGTGCTGATCTTCTCGGCTAAAGGAACTCCTAGAATTTTAAACTTCAGATAAACAATGTGAAAAATTCCTTACATTTTCTGTTATGGGCACGGTAGTGTAGTGGTTAGCGTAACACTATTCCAGCAACCCGGGTTCAATTCAGGCCGCTGTCTGTAAGGAGTTTGTACGTTCTCCCCGTGCCTGCGTGAGTTTCCTCCAAGTGCTCCGGTTTCCTCCCACATTCCAAAGAGATACGGGTTAGGAAGTTGTGGGCGTGCTATGTTGGCGCCGGAAGTGTGGCGACCCTTGTGGGCTGCCCCCAGAACACTCTACGCAAAAGCTGCATTTCACTGTGTGTTTCGATGTACATGTGACCAATAAAGATATCTTATTTTATCTTATATGTTCTGTAGCTGTGATTCCTCTAAGGCAAAACACAAAACTTTGTTATAGCACCTCAAAAGTAATATCCAAGGCATATAACAATTTTATCAAAAAAGGAAAAGGATCCTTAGAATGAGATGGTAGGGTAAATGGCCAAAGGTCCTTTAATTCCCCATCACACTCTTACTCTGAGCTCTCTTGTCTTTGACCTGCTACACAGCTCCATGAGAGCTCACTGTAGGCTCAAGGAACAGCCCCTCATCATCCAACTTGGCAAGTAACAGACATCCAGGCCTAGTATTGAACAATTTCACATAATCACCAATTCAAGCATTTTTATTCCAGATTTTAAGCATTCATTCCAAATTCCCTTAATAATTTCAAAAATTCATTCTGCGTTTCCACCTCTTATAGAATTTTGTTATCTTGAACAATCACCCCTACCGCTATTCAGCTTCTACATACCAGTCCTACATACAGAATACTGAAAGGCCTGGATAGAGTGGACGTGGAGAGGACGTTTCCATTAGTATGAGAGTCTAGGATCTGAGAGCAAAGCCTCAGAATAAAGGGACGTCCCTCTCAAACTGAGGTGGGGAGGAACTTCCTTAGCCAGAGGGTGGTGAATCTGTGGAATTCATTACCACAGATGGCTGTGGAGGCCAAGTCATTGGGTGTATTTAAGATAGAAATTGATAGGGTCTTGATTGGTGAGGGGGGAGTTAAGGGTTACAGGGAGAATGCAGGAGAATGGGGTTGAGAAAAATATTCAGACACGATTGAATGGCAGAGCAGTTTCGATGGGCCAAATGGCCTAATTCTGCTCCTATACCTTATGGTCTATCACAAACTTTCCTTTCTCTTTGTCCCTATCTCCTTTCTCTGCGTCTGTTTATCTCAATATTCTCATTACACTGACCTGAAACGTTAAATCTCTCTCCCTCTCTGTCTGGTCTGCTGAGTGTTCCCAGCACTTTCTGCTTTTATTTCAAGTGACCAAAAGCAGTGGGCTTTAAGGAACAGCTTAAAAGGTAGGATGAGGGAGAGTAGGGAAGAGTTCTGGGGAGAGAATTCCAGAGCTTAGAGCAAAACTTTTTGTTCTGGTGTATACATACAGAGAATCAAATCTTTCTTCCCTTAGTTTTCTCCTGAAGGTGATGCAAACTGGTAAACAGTATCCCTAGGATTCATGCAAGTGTCCATCTTCAAAGACAGAGAGCTTCCCAGGTACCTGTGTATCTCTGGTTATTTTAAGTCTGACCCAGCGTGGAGCTGATTGGGTGTAAGACTTCACAATGGAACTAGGTCCATCACTAACCCAACATTCACATACTTTCTGGAAGGATTCACTCGGTGGGATTCAGGAGCTGCTCTGATGACACATTAACACTTGCACAGTCCTTCAGCGTTCTTTTCTGCTGCTTGAAGAAAACTTGTAAAAAGTGATCTTTAAAAAAATGATGAATATTGATCATAGGCATAGATGGATGTCACAGAGCACATGCAAAAGCTTTGTCCACAAAGCCATGAAGTTGGCAACTGGTTTGCCAGAGCTGATGTGATGAAATCTGCAGTTGTCCAGGATGACCAATCAATGATGGACCCACAATCTTCTGACTCAGAGGGGCTGTGGTCGAGACCTTGAAGTAGATGATAGAAGGAAATGAATCTCCACTTCTGTCACTGACTGGGGACGATCTTCCATTCACCACCCCAAGCCCCAGCCTCGAGGCTTCCCTCCGGCGCAATGTTAGCAGGTGCGGACGTGATTGTTTCCCTCAACGTCACTGCCTCAACTCAAACACAAGGAGCCATCTGAAGAGCAAGGTGACTGAAGGCCACGACAGCTTCTTCAGGCAAGAGGAAGCGAAAGGGAGGGGCAGGGAATTAAGATGAAAGTTTGCTTTTTTTTTCCCCTTATCTACGTGAAAACAAAAAACAGGTTGAAAGTTAACCATCACAACGCATGACATCAATGCACTGGCATTGCAACACAAATTACACACAGCTTTTCCTCATTATTCTCCACTTCCTTACAACAAAAGTCCTGTCATGCACTTTTGCCAGGAAGACAAAGTGTCCCTTTGATCTTCTGTGACAGCATGATGATCCGCATTGCTCAGAGATTGCACGATGTGTTTTGTACCCTGATGGACAGGTACCAACAGGTGTTGTTCAGATGAGTAACTCACTGGTGGTGCTGTGGTGATGGAAGGGGGAGGTGGTGTTCTCACTGTCTGGGCAGAACGCCATCAGCTCAAGGAACCCTCCCCTGCAATCACACATATTGCCTTTAAGTATATATTGCATTGAACATAGAACATGGAACGGCACAGCACAGGAATAGGAGACGGCAGACACTGGAATCCAGAGCCACAAACAACCTGCTGGAGGAACTCAACCGGTTGAGCAGCATCTGTGGGAGGAAAGGAACTACAGGAATCCTGGTGCAGTGTTTCGATCCAAAGCGCCGACAATTCCTTTCCTCCCACAGATGCTGCTCGATCCGCTGAGTTCCTCCAGCAGATTGTTGCTCCAACACAGGAAGAGGTCCTTCGGCCCACGATGTCTGTGCTGAACATGATACCAAATTAAACTAAATCTCTTCTGCCTGCACATAAGGTAAGATATCTTTATTAGTCACATGTATGTTGAAACACGCAATGAAATATGTAGAATGTTCTGGGGGCAGCCCGCAAGTGTCGCCACACTTCCGGCGCCAACATAGCACGCCCACAACTTCCTAACCCGTACGTCTTTGGAATGTGGGAGGAGACCGGAGCACCCAGAGGAAACCCACGCAGACACGAGGAGAACGTACAAACTCCTTACAGACAGTGGCCTGAATTGAACCCGGGTCGCTGGCGCTGTATAACATTACGCTCACCGGTACACTACCGTGCCTGCCCACTACACTACCGTGCCATATCCCTCCATTCTTTGCTTATTCATGCATCTACCTAAAAGCCTCTTAAACACCTCTATTGAATCTGCCTCCACCACCACCCCTGGCAGCCCATTCCAGGCACCCGCCACTCTCTGTGTTAAAAACTTGCCCCGCACATCTCTTTTAAACTTTCCCCCTCTCACATGAAATGCATGTCCTCCAATACGATATTTCTACTCTGGGAGAAAGATTCTGACTGTCTACTCTATCGATGCCTCTCATAATTTTATGAACTTCTATCATCAGCCTCCAATTCTCCAGAGAAAACAACCCAAGTCTGTCCAACCTCTCCTTACAGCTCATACCCTCTAATCCAGGCAATGTCCTGGCAAACCTTTTCTACACCCTCTCCAAAGACTCCACATCCTTCCTGTAATGGAGGCGACCAGAATTATGCACAAATAGCATTGCTAAGTTTTCGCAGCATTTTTCTTCTCCAGATTGCTTCCTGTTGTTGGTGTTTGGTTCTGCAGCTCCTGGTCTTTAATACAACCATGACGTGATTTGTATTCACTGCCGTTCACTGCCGGTTTTCTGGAGAAATTGCCCTGCTTTTATAGGAAGAAGTTGTGTAGTTTTACTTCTCAAAGAGACTCGCTGTTCTTAGCGAATAGTTTTTGCACAACAGGCTGACTGTTGAGTATTATAAACTCGCTGACACATTTTAGAAGCCCAAAGGATAACGATCAGCTTGGTTACTCCCCACCCACTATATCGCCTGGAGCACATATCACCTCAGATAAGGAAGTACTGCCGTTCTATTTCATTCCCTGAGGACATCCCAAACTTTTTTTTAAGCCCTGTGAAGCTGTTGTAGTACGGTTGCCACTGAACTGTATGGAATGCAATAGCAATTTGTGCCCAGCAAGCTCCCACAATCAGCAATAAATGTTGTGTGACTAACATCATAGAACTGTACAGCACAGAAATGTCATCCATGTCAACTGTGTTGCCAATCTATGCTAATCTCATTTGCCATAATTATCCCTCTATGCCTTTACTATCCAAGTGCCAGTCCTTCCCAGATTATGCTGGGGTTCCGTCCCTGTGACCTGTTTGTAACCCCGATGGTTCGCAAAACAGAAATGCAGCCAGCCAATCCTTCTGGCCAGTCTCCCAAACGCTTTTTCATGCGTATGGGCGACAGAAGTTGGGCGTTTGTGAGCTGGACAGGACTTGCACTGTCCAAACACCTTCTAAAGTGATGATATTCTTGCCAGCAGAGTGAAGATTGGTATTGGAATTGGTTTATTATTGTCACTTGTACCGAGGTACAGTGAACAACTTGTCTTGCATACCGATTGTACAGGTCAATTCATTACACAGTGCATTGAGGTAGTACAGGATAAAAACTATAACAGAAATACAGAGTAAAGTGTCACAGCTACAGGGAAGTGCATTGCAGGTAGACAATAAGGTGCAAGGTCAAACAAGGTAGATTGTGAGGTCAAGAGTCCATCTTATCGTATAAGGGAACCGTTCAATATTCTTATCACCGTGGGATAGAAGCTGTCCGTGAGCCTGGTGGTACGTGCCCTCAGGCTCCTGTATCTTCTGCCTGATGGGAGAGGGGAGAAGAGAGAGTGACCTGGGTGGGTGGGGTCTTTGATTATGCTGGCTGCTTCACCAAGGCACCAATAGGTATAGACAGAGTCCGTGGAGGGGAGGCTGGTTCTGTGACACCCTGGGCTGTGTCCACAATTCTCTGCAGTTTTCTTGTGGTCCTGGACAGAGCAGTTGCCGTACCAAGCCGTGATGCATCCAGATAGGATGCTTTCTATGGTGCATCAATAAAAGTTGGTGAGTGTCAATTGCTCTGTCAATCATGCTTGCTGACCACAAGTATTGTATGTGGCTGAGACTGGATGTGATAGAGTCATAGAGTCATACAGCATGGAAACAGGCCCTTCAGCCCATCTCATCCATGCTGACCGTCTAAGCTAGTCCATTTACCCACATTTGGCCCATTTCTCGAAACCTTTCCTATCCATGTACTTATCCAAATATCTTTTAAAAGCTGTTATTGTACCTGCCTCAACTACTTCCTCTGGCAGCTTGTTCCATACACCCACCACCCTCTGCGTGAAGAAGTTGCCCCTCAGGTTCCTTTTAAATCTTACCTCTCACACCTTAAACCTATGACCTCTAGTTTTTGGTTCCCTTTCCCTGGGAAAAAGGCTGTGTGCATTCTCTCTGTCTATGCTCCTCACGATTTTATACACCTCTTTAAGGTCTCCTACATGCCAAGGAATAAGGTCCTCACCTGCCCAACCTCTCCCTATAACTAAGGGCCTTGAGTCCTGGCAACACTGTCATAAATTCAATTTCTTTCTTTATTGTCCTACATCATTCCCTAACAGGAGGTCCAGTGTTGCACCCTCTCTGGAGGACCCTCTTTATATTGATTAAGGAAACCTTCTTGGAAATATTTAACAAATCCCAACCTGTCCAAGCACTTTACACTATGGGTGGCCCAATCAATATCAGGGAAGTTAGAAGCTCCCACTAATGCTGCCGTATGTATGTAATTTGTATGGAACTATTCTTCACTGCAATCTTTTTCTGGAGAAATAGCCATGCTTTCGTCGGGAGAAGTTGCTGTAGATTCTAGTTCCTCCACTCTTTCAGTAGAGTCATCATCATAGAGTCATACAGCACGGAAACAGGCCCTTTGACCCAACCGGTCCATGTCGACCAAGATAAGGTAAGATAAGATATCTTTAATAGTCACATGTACATCGAAACAAACAGTGAAATGCATCTTCTTTGCGTAGAGTGTTCTGGGGACAGCCCGCAAGTGTTGACTCGCTTCCGGCGCCAACATAGCACGCCCACAACTTCCTAACCCATACATCTTTGGAATGTGGGAGGAAAACCGGAGCATCCGGAGGAAACCCACGCAGACACGGGGGAGAACGTACAAGCTCCTTACAGACAGCAGTGGGAATTGAACCTGGGTTGCTGGTGCTGTAATAGCGTTACACTAACCCCTGCACTACTGTGCCTGCCCCATCCAAGCTATCCCATTTGCCAGTGTTTTGGCCCATAACCTTCTAAACCTTTCCGACTCGTTAACCTGTCCAAGTGTCTTTTAAAAGTTGTTATTGTACCTGCCTCACCCACTTCCTCTGGCAGCTCATTCCGCATACACACCACCCTTTGTGTAAAAAAATTGCCCCTCAAGTTCTATTAAATCTTTCCCCTTTCACCTTAAACCTGTGCCCTCTAGTTCTTGATTCCCCAACCCCTGGAAAAAGACTGAGTGCATTCTCCCTATCTATGCCCCTCATGATTTTATACACCTCTATTAGATCACCTCTCACTCTCCCACGCTCCAGTGAATAAAGTCCTAGCCTGTCCAACCTCTCCCTGTAACTCAGGCCCTCTAGTCCTGGAAGCATCCTGTAGATCTTTTCTGCACTCTTTCCAGTTTAATAACACCTTTCTATAGCAGGACATCCAAAACTGAACACAATATTCCAAGTGTGGCCTCACCAGTGTCACGTACAACTTCACCATGACCTCCCAACTTTGATACTCAGTACCTGACTGATGAAGGCCAGCATGCCAAAAGCCTTCTTCACTACTGTGTCTAACTGTGACTCTACTTTCAGGGACCATGTACATGTACTCCAAGGTCCCTCTGTTCTACAACACTCTGCAGGGCCCTACCATTTACTGTGAAAGTCCTACCTTGTTTTAACTTTCCAAAATACAACACCTCACACTTATGTGAATTAAACTGCATTTGCCATTGCTTAGCCCACTTAAGATAAGATAAGATAAGAAAAGGTAAGATAGATAAGATTTCTTTATTAGTCTCATGTACATTGAAACACACAGTGAAATGCATCTTTAGCATAGGGTGTTCTGGGGGCAGCTCACAAGTGTCGCCACATTTCCGACGCCAACATAGCATGCCCACAGCTTCCTAACCTGTACGTCTTTGGAATGTGGGAGGAAACTGGAGCACCCAGAGGAAACCCCGCAGACACGGTAAGAACGTACAAACTCCTTACAGACAGCAGCCGGAATTGAATCCGGGTCGCTGGCGCCGTAATAGCGTTACACTAACCGCTACACTACCGTTACCCAGCTGATCAAGATCCCTAGTAGTTTCTATTTTTGAGTAAGTTTCTTCTGTTCGCTGGACAAAAGGACAGTTGTTGTGTGTCATATTCCATGTTACATTCCGTTCCATCCCCACTCTTTGCTTACACAGACTAGCTCGTAATAGCACACATATTTAAGCTATTTTCTTCCCTCTTTAGCTCCAGATACAGTGCAACACTTCCCAACTGGGAAACCAATCCATTCTGAGGAGTCACGTAACATTGCTCGATCACACACCACAAGCGTCATGATAACATCCTTCTGCAGAAAGCAGGGAGGATTTTGCACCCTGTTTCCTCGTCCTAATACATGAGTTCACTTGGGAAATGTTATGTACAAATTTGCACATTGTGATTAAATTCATTGTCATGGAGCTCCTTCACAGTAAATGCTTATCCCACCATTACCATCATTGTAACTAAAAGGTGAGAAAGGTCTAGTAGGACCATTAAAAAAAATCATTTTTGAGGCGTGGACCTTGCTGGTAAGGCCAGCATTTATTATCCTTTCTTACTGCCCTTGAGATTGCGGTGAGCTGTGTTCTTAAACCACTGGTGAAGTGCTCCAGCACCCTGTCAAGGAGAGAATTCCAGGCTTTATGCCCAATAATTGGACAGCTACATGGATAAATCAAAGTCGAGTTTATTGTCATCTGCACAAGTCCATGTGTGCACAGGTGCAATGAAAAACTTCCTTGCAGCAGCATCACAGGCACAGAGCATCAGATAAGCAGCATTCACAAGAAAAAACATAAATTAAACATAAATTATGCACAATTTTTACAAAGAAAAAACAATTAAAACAAAAAAAAACATGGTCCATTTCAGTGCAAAGTGGACATAGTGTTGCTAAACTGTAGTGATAAGAACCATAGAACCATAGAACAGTACGGCACAATACAGGCCCTCTGGCTCACCATGTTGTGTGGCCCTTCAAACCACACCTAAGACTATCTAAACCCTTTCCTGCCACATATCCCTCTAACTTAAATTCCTCCATATGCTTATCTAACAATCTCTTGAACTTGTCCAACGTATCAGCCTCCACCACCAGCCCAGGCAGCGCATTCCATGCACCAACCACTCTTTGGGTGAAAAACCTCCCTCTGACATCACCCTTGAACTTCCCACCCAATACCTTAAAGCCATGTCCTCTTGTTTTGAGCATTGGTGCCCTGGGAAAGAGGCGCTGGCTGTCCACTCTATCTGTTCCTCTCAATATCTTGTATACCTCTATCATGTCTCCCCTCATCCTCCTTCTCTCCGATGAGTAAGCCTAGCTCCTTTAGTCTCTCCTCATAATGCATCCTCTCTAATCCAGGCAGCATCCTGGTAAATCTCCTCTGCACCCTTTCCAACGCTTCCACATCCTTCCTATAATGAGACGACCAGAACCGGACACAGTCCTCTAAGTGTGGCCTAACCAGAGTTTTGTAGAGCTGCATCATTACCTCATGGCTCTTAAACTCGATCCATGACTTATGAAAGCTAACATCCCATAAGCTTTCTTAACTACCCTATCCACCTGTGTGGCAACTTTCATGTGATCTGTGGATATGAACCACCAGATCCCTCTGCTCCTCTACACTGCCCAGAATCCTGCCATTTACCTTGTACTCCGCCTTGGAGTTTGTCCTTCCAAAGTGTACCACCTCACACTTCTCTGGATTGATCTCCATCTGCCACTTGTCAGCCCAGCTCTGCATCCTATCAAAATCCTTCTGTAAGCTTCTACAGCCCTCCATACTATCCACAACACCACCGATCTTGTGTCATCTGCAAACTTGCTAACCCACCCTTCCACCCCCTCATCTAAGTTGTTAAAAATATCACAAAAAGTAGAGGTCCCAGAACCGATCCTGCGGGACACCACTAGTCACAGCCCTCCAATCCAAATGCACTCCCTCCACCACAACCCTCTGCTTTCGACAGGCAAGCCAATTTTGAATCCACACGGCGAAGCTTCCTCGGATCCCTTGGCCTCTGACCTTCTGAAGAAGCCTACCATGCAGAACCTGTTCAAACGCCTTACTAAAATCCATGTAGACCACATCCACTGCACTACCTTCATCAATCTGCCTGGTCACCTCCTCAAAGAACCCTATCAGGCTTGTGAGGCAAGATCTTTCCTTCACAAAGCCATGCTGGCTGTCCCTAATCAGTCCATGTTTCTCCAAATGATCATAGATCCTATCTCTTAGAATCCTTTCCAACAGCTTACCCACCACAGATGTAAGGCTCACCGGCCTGTAATTCCCTGGACTATCCCTACTACCTTTTTTGAATAAGGGGACAACATTCGCCACCCTCCAATCCTCCAGTACCATCCCCGTTGACAATGAGGACTCAAAGATCCTAACCAACCGTTCAGCAATCTCCTCCCTCACCTCATGAAGCAGCCTGGGGAATATTCTGTCAGGCCCCAGGGACTTATCTGTCCTAATATTTCTAACAGCTCCAACACATCCTCTCTCTTAATATCTACATACTCTAGAACATTACCCTCACCAACACTGTCCTCAGCGTCATCAAGACCCTCTCTTTGGTGAATACTGAAGAGAAGTATTCATTGAGAACCTCATCCACTTCCACAGCTTCCAGGCACATCCTCCCACCTTTGTCTTTAATCGGACCTACATTTACTCTAGCCATCCTTCTGCTCTTTACGTACAAGAAAAAAGCCTTGGGATTCTCCTTAACCCTACTCGCCAAAGATTCTCCTATCCCTATCCGTGACAATTCTAAAGGTTATGGAGCAATGCTCACTGTCCCCCAAATGCTCACCCACCGATAGATCTGTCACCTGACCCAGTTCATTACCTGAAACTAGATCTAATATGGCATTCCCTCTAGTTGGCCTGTCAACATACTGTGTCAGGAATCCATCCTGGACACACTTAACAAACTGTGCCCTGTCTAAATCTTTGGCACTGAGTAGGTGCCAAGCAATATTTGGATAGTTGAAGTCTCCTATTATAATAACTCTGCTATTTTCGCATCTCTCCAAAAACTGCCTCCCAATCTGCTCCTCAGTATCCCTACTGCTACTGGGGGACCTATAGAATACTCCCAGGAGGGTAACTGCCCCTTTCTTATTCTTAACTTCCACCCATATTGACTCTACAGAGGATCCTTCTACATTATGCACCCTTTCTGCAGCTGTAACTGTGTCCCCAACTAGTATCGCCACCCCTCCTCCTCTCTTCTCCCCCCCCTCCCTATCCCTTTTAAAACACTGAAAACCAGGAATATTCAATATCCATTCCTGCCCTGATATCAGGCATGTCTCTGTAATAGCCACAATATATAGTCCCATCTACTTATCCAAGCTCTCAGTTCATCTCCCTTATTCCTGATGCTTCTTGCATTTAAGTAAATGCACTTTAGCCCATCCACCTTACTACTTTTGTAGCCTGTACTCTGCTTCTCCTTCCTCAAAGCCTCTCTACCTGTCAGATCTGACTTTTCCCCATCCCCTTCTTCCTCTGACCTACTCTTCCGGTTCCCTTCCCTCTCGCAATCTTAGCTTAAACCCTCCTGAACCACCCTAGCAAACCTGGCCGCAAGGATATTGGCCCCCCTCAAGTTCAGGTGTAACCCGTCCTCTCTGTACAGGTCCCACCTTCCCCAGAAGAGATCCCAATGATCCAAAAAGCTAAAACCTTCCCTCCTGCACCAACTTCTCAGCCACGCATTTATCTGCCATCTCCTCCTATTCCTACCTTCGCTATTGCGGGTTGTGCCATTTGGTTCAAGAACCTGATGGTTGAAGGGAAGTAGCTGTTCCTGAACCTGGTGGTGTGGGACTTCAGGCTTCTGTACCTCCTGCTCGATGGGAGCTGTGAGAAGATGGCATGGCCCGGATGGTGGGGATCTTTGATGATGGATGTTGCCTTCTTGAGGCAGCGCCTCATGTAGATACTCCCGATGGATAGGAAAGGTTTAGAGGGATATGGGCCAAATGTGGGCAATTGGGACTAGCTTAGGCGGGAACCTTGGTGGGCATGGGTCAGTTGGGCTGAAGGGCCTGTTCCTGCGCTGTATGACTCTATGGCTCTGAAGGACTGGCAATGTACTTACGAGTTAGAATGGTGTGTGACTTAGAGAGAAACCTGCAGGTGCTGCCCTTACCCTTAGTGGCAGAAGTAGTGAGTTTGAGCAGTATTGTTGGAATAGACTCATCAGTGCATGTTCTGCAGTGATCCAAATTGCAACCACTCAGTGCTGGGGGTGGAGGGAGTGACTGTGTTTCGGGTGTTAACCAATTAATATTTACCCACGCTTCAACACTGAGTAAATCAGGTGTTGCCCCATCAAATTACAGGACTTTTCTTGTCAATTAGATAAACCACTTGGACAGTTTTTTGACCTAGTTTCCTTTCTGAAGGAAACAGCATGCCCTTGTGGTTTTAGCTAGAGAAGGTGACTTGATCCGTGGGTTTCAGAGAGGAAGTGGCCTGAGGTCTGTGCTTTGGTTGGCAGTTCTCACAGAGAGTGAGGTAAGGCTTGTGCCTTCTCACAGGATTTGTTTCTAAGGTGCAAAGACTCTCAGTCCAGAGGTTTGCATGAATTGAGTGCAGAATTAATACCACTTGCTCATGTTCTTCCAGCTTGAGACTCCTGTTCAGTGGGAATTGGATTAACGCTGCCCAGACGTGTCTGACATTGGATCCCTCTCAGGATGCAGCACAGGAGACCAGCATCCTGTCTGTCTGGGTTGAATCTGAAGGACGCTCCAGAGGCAAGAGGCCTGTGTTCTTACCAATGTGCCAATCAGCCTCGAAACTTTAAATATACTTCAAGAAGTAAAGGCCATACAGGGTTCAGATTAATTTGCATTGAAGAAATTACTTGATGTCCTCGGGCAATGCTCTCAGGGGAACATTCTTGCCAGAAGGAAGCTTTCAGCTTTGCCACTTGACTATTCACTCAGAAGCATTTTCTGGACATGACACTCACTCATTGGGCTACAAATTCATGTGTTTATTAATAAATATAGTTTAATCTTTCTTTGCATTCAGCAGCTTATTTTACTCTTTTGATTATGGGAAAATAATCTTCTAATGAATATCAGATGATTGCAGGGGGATTATTAAATATTGATCTGAATCTGTGATGAGGTTTCCATCTGATTTGTGGGTGTTTTATTCCCCTTCTCCCTCAATAGTTTCCCCCTGTTTGTCTGGAGAAGATTGGTCTGCAATTATACTCAGCAACCTGGTTATTGTGTTCTATTATATTGCTGATATGTGTCTGAAAGTGCCCTGGAACATTTTGGATGTGCAGTCACTGTTGTAAGATGCAGAACTTATCTGTGTAGTGGGGGGAAGCTTTAGACTGCAGGAAGATATAGGTGGTCATGATAGTTGGGAATGGAATTTCATGCATATAAGTGTAAGGTGATGCATTTGGGAAATACACAGTAAATGTAAAGATATTGAGAGATGGGAGGAACATAGGAACTGGTGTGTATGTCCACTGATCCTTAGAAGGCAGCAGGACAGGTTAAAACAACGTACGTGATGCTTCAAGGGTAGGACAGTGGCACAGGTATTGAAGCTGCTGCCTCGCAGCTTGAGTGACCCAGGTTCTGTCCCGGCCTCGGTGCTGTCCGCGTCGCGTGGAGTTTGCACGTTCTCCCTGTGACCGTGTGAGTTTCCTCCGGGTGCTCCGGTTTGCTACCGCATCTAAAAGACGGGCAGATCGGTCGGTTAATTGGCCGCTGTGAGTTGCCCCTAGTGTGCAGGTGAGTGGTAGAAGCCAGGGAGAATTGATGGGAATGTGGGGAAAATAAAATGAATGAGGGCAGGATTAATGTAAAACGGGGTGGTTGATGCTCGGCACAGACTCAGTGGGCTGAAGGGTCTGTTTCCCTGCTCTATCTCTTTGTGACTTTCCTTTACTTGCTGAGGCATACATAATGAGGGCAGGGAGATTATGCTAGATTTATACATAACTCTTGAGTCAATAACTTGAGTACTGCTAAAGACCTGATCATATTTTAGGAATTACATGAGGATACTGGCGAGGGTGCAGAGGAGATTTACGAGGATGTTGCCAAGACTGGAACATTTTAGCTATGAAGAGGGATTGGATAGGCTGGGGTTGTTTTCTTTGGAACAGCCGCAGGGAGGTTTGATTCAGGTGCATTGAAGTCATGTGGAGTACAACTAAACAGGTAGAAGCTATTGCCCTTAGCAGAGCGGTCAAGACAAGGGGATGGAGATTGACACAGCAGGAGTTCAATGTTGGGGTCCAACCTGAAATATGAATTTGAACAGAAGAAAGAAGTGGTAAGTATGAATGTTTTAAGGCTGCCTTTTGGGCTGGAAAGAACAAGGTGTCACAATGACCCTTCCAATGAAGCGTCTTCAACCTGAAACGTTTACTGTTTCTCTTTCCATAAATGCTACCTGTCCGACTAACTTCTTATTTCGGATTTCCAGCATTAGTTCTTCTTGATTTGCACTTGGGAGAGAGTAACTTGCAGGGCCGTGGACAAGCAGGGGAATTGGATGGACAGGATTGCTCCTTGAGGAATTGACTTGATGGGCTGAATGGTTTCCTTCTGTACCATAAGAATTTCGCAATGCCTTGATATGAATTTGCTGAGTCTCCCCCAACCAGCTCTCTCCACCGTCAACAGGCCCTTCCCCACATCCCCACACTCTCCTCCCTTCCCCTCCCTTCTCTCCTCTCCCATCTGGCAGAAGATTTCAAAGCCTGAAAGCAAGTACCATCAGGCTCAAGGACAGCTTCTATCCTGCTGTTGTAAGATTATTGAACGGTCCCCAGTACTATAAAATGGACTCTTGACCTCACAATCTACCTCGATATGACTTGACACCTTACCGTCTGCCTGCACTGCACTTTCTCTGCAACTGTAACACTTTATTCTGTATTCTGTTTATTTTTTTCTTATGCTACCTCAATGCACTGATGTGATGAATTGATCTGTATGGATGGTATGCAAAATAAAGTTCCTCACTGTACCTCAGTACACATGACAATAGTAAACCAATTTACCAATTTATCAGTTTTCTGTGTACTAGAACCTGCCACTCAAACCAACTTATATAAATGAAGAGCTGGCACCATTTTTAAGAGATGGTGTTGTCTGTAGCCTTGTCTCTAAATGTTAACACGCAGATAAATGCCAACTCCCATAGGATGGATCCCAACTTATAATTCCACACCAGGAGAACATTTCTTTTGTTTCATCAGCTCAGAAGCTTCCTCCAGATCAAGCCCGTGAAGTGGGAGCAGGTAAATTGGTTTATTATTGTCACATGTACCAAGGTACAGTGAAAAACTTTGTTTTTCATGCCATCCATACAGATCATTTCATCACGTCAGTGCACTGAGGTAGTACAAGGGAAAACAATAATAGAATGCAGAATAAAGTGTTACAGTTACAGAGAAAGTGCAGTGCAGGCAGTCTATAAGGTGCAAGGTCATAGCGAGGTAGATTGTGAGGTCAAGAGTCCATCTTAACGTAAAAGAGGTCTGTTCAAAAGTCTTAAACAGTGGGGTAGAAGCTGTCCTTGAATCTGGTGGTATGTGCTTTCAGACTTTTTTATCTCCTGCTTGATAGAGGGGGGAGAAGAGAGAATGTCTGGGGTGGGTGGGGTTTTTGATTATGTTGGTTGCTTTACTGAGGCAGCGAGAAGTGCAGACAGAGTCCGTGGAGGGGAGGCTGGTTTCCGTGATGTGCTGAGCTGTGTCCACAACTCTCTGCAGTTTCTTGCGGTCCTGGGCAGAGCAGTTGCTATACCAAGCCGTGATGCATCAGGATAGGATGCCTTCAATACATCTATGAAACTTGGTGAGGGTCAACGGATCCAGGTTGACACTTAGTAGCACCATAAAATTTTAAACTCCAGTTAGAAAAATTGCAGAACATTGCTTATTTTTTTCTGAAGTATGACGTTTAATTGAGGCCTATCTCAGATTTACTTTCCCCATGCAGTAAGTCACACGCTTGGGAATGCTGAATACATTTATTTTCTCCAGTTTTATGTCACCGCTATTGTTTGATTAATCTGTAGGACAGACACAACAATGCCGTGGAAAAGGGCATCATGGAGGGAAGGGGTGGGAGTGGATGAGGAGCTCTCCTGGGTGTCTGGGACGATCTGTCCTGATCGTCAGTCGTGCTGTGAGTGGACCCATCACACAGCAAGGTTCAGGCTGTGGATTGGCAAGAAGAGGCTGTCAATGTAAACCATGGTGACATCGCACAGTGGCTCCAATGAACAGGTTCGATCCTGACCTCAGGTGCTCTCAGTGTGGAGTTTGCATGCTCTCCTTGAGACCATGGGGTTTTCCCACGGGTGTTCTGGTTTTTTTCCACATCCCAAAGATGTACTGGTTGGTAGGTTAATTGGTTATTGCAAATTACCCTAAATCTGGCTGACTGGTAGGAGAGTTGATGGGAGCTGTGTGACATAGAGAGGGAATGGGATTGTTCCGAAAGTTAGCAAAGGCTCGATTAGCTGACTGACCTCTTTCTTTATTGTTAAATATATGTGGATAATATGGACCAACACACAAAGTGCTGAAGGAACTCAGTGGGTCTCAACCCAAAACATCGACTGTCCATTACTCTCCACAGATGCTGCCTGACCCGCTGAGTTCCTCCAGCGCTTTGTGTGTTGCTCCAGATTTCCAGCATCTGCAGCCTCACTTGTGTCTCCTCTCTGGATAATATGGGATGCTGTCCGAGGCACTGATGTCACAACAGAGACCTTTTCTTTGCTTTCTCAGTCCCGAATCTGGCCAATGTGCTCTCAGTACAACAGTGAGCAAACAGCAAACATCACGACTCTGGTTTCTGCACCACACATCTTGTGATGTCATTGGGTTCATGATTGGCACTGACAAAGCATCTGCCACATTGAAGTGACTCACTCATGGAAGATCCCAGACCAGTTTCCCATTTCACCAATAGCATGATCCACTGCAGGTCAAACCACTCTGGTGTGTGACTTGCTCGATAGGAACTCTTATAAATGGGTCCAATTTCTGGATTTCTTGGGAATGCTGTGACACCATCTGCCAATAGTTACAGGTTTTCCTTATCTACTGAAATTCTTCAAAGCCACTTCTCCACAGAGCGGACCTTCAGGAAGTCTCTCTGTTGGACCGAGGTCCCTCACGCATCTTCTGCAGGAGAGAACAGAGGATGATGTTCACGAGCTCAAGACCACCATCACTTCACTGATTTCACTGCATCCTGTTTCCTTCTCCTGCCTCTGCTGGACTGACATCCTCGAACTCAACAGCAGATTCAACTTCATCCTTCACGGTCTGGAGTCACCTATAGGCCAAATCCATGGGTACAGCCGGTTTCTTCCAAATTGGACAATAGTGAACCAGATGGCTTTTCATGGACAATGCCCTTGTTATTTAAGATTTATTTGATTAACTGGATTTAAATTCCACAGATGTTGTGGTGGGGTTTGAACTCGTGCTCTCCAAATCATAAGTCCAGTAACATAACCACTATGCTGCCGCGCCCATCTGCTGCTGTTGCCTGCTACAAATCATCTAACTCAACACCAAATGGGAATTGAATGTGGCTTATCCTTAGGTCCAGATGACTCAGCAACACACAACGTAACTAATTACTTTTAAGGGAGCCAGAATATTTCCCAGTGATTGAGTCTGTGTTAAGTTGTGATTAACTTCAGAAGTGCATTGATAGCAATGTGTGGATACTAAGCATGAGGAAGGAAGCACTTTCAAGGACTTGGGGATAAGGCAAGGTGGTCTAGAATATGACAGTGTGGTGCTCAGTTATTGGACTAGTATCCAGAGCCCTGGACCATTGATCCAGAGGCATGTGTCTGGGGGATTTAAATTCAAGTAATAAATAAATGAAGTTTTCTTAATTTAATTTATCTTAATTTAAGTATAATTAATATTCTGTGTGTTGTCTGTACCTACCTGCCTGTGAGGCTGCTGCAACTTTTTCATTGTATCTGTACCTCACTGTACTTGTTCACATGACAATAAACTTGACTTGACCTCTTTAAATAAAAGCTCATAACAGTAACCATGAAACTGATGGGTTGTCATAAAAACCCACCTGGTTCTCTAATGAATTTAAGATATAAGACATAGGAGCAGAATTAAGCCATTCGGCTCATCGAGTCTGCTCCGCCGTTCAATCAGGGCTGATTTGTTTTTCAACCCCATTCTCCTGCCTTCTCCCTAAAACCCTTAAACCCCTTACCAAACAAGAACCTATCCACAGCCCTCTGTGGCAACGAATTCCACAGATTCACCACCCTCTGGCTGAAGAAATTCCTCCTCATCTCAGTTTTAAAGGGATGTCCCTTTATTCTGAGGCTGTGCCCTCGGATCCTAGACTCATTAGGGGAGGAATTCTACTGCTCTTACCCAGCCTGGTCTATATGTGACTGCAGACTTATCAATGTGGTTAATTCTTAGCTGTCTCCTCAATTCAGGGACAATGAGCAATGGGCAGCAAATTCCAGTATTACCAGTGATGTCTACATTCTGTGACGGAATAAGTTTAAAAAATGGAATGGTTTTTCAAAGAGCAAGGGCAGACACAATGGGCTGTATGATCCTACAAAGTGCCACCACAAGACGTGTGGATGGTCTACATTGCAGTGCATAGCCATCAAATGACACAGACCTCTCATTCTGCATTAAGGAATGAGGTTTAACCACTTGTGTTTGGACCACAGTGCACAGAGCCCATGTGGATGAAAGGGAGAGAGCTGGCAATTACTTTTTGTAGGTGGGGGGGTGGGAGTGGGTGTAGGAACTTGCTCTGTTACTGTAACGGAGCCTCTCCTCCAAACCGTAATACTTAAAGCTGGAGTCGGGCTCTTGTGATTTTGTGAAGCTGTCACCACGATGCACGATGCCAGATCTTTGAATAAGCTGTCCAATTGGGCAACTCTTTGTCTATAAAAGGCTGTCCTTTCTATGCTGATTTCCGTTGAGGGAGATAAACATGAAGACCACCCTGCTCAAGATTCCTAAGAAGCTGCTTGAGGTTGTCAATGCAAGGTAAGGGCCAAAAATAACACTCCTCCCCTTCTCCCCACAAAAAAACCCTCTCTCCTGGGGAGTCAGAAGGGGTGATCCAGACCACCAACTCCTACCCCCCCTCCACTCCTCCTGCTTCAGTTCTGTAGAAGACCACACTGACCTGATCTCCCTCTCCAACAATAGTACTACCATAATGTCACATGGATCCAATTTTATTTTAATCTCTTGTTATCTGAAGTTCAGTGCCTGCACTCAGGGGTTAACAAGAAGCACACTCGCATGACTGTTTTCCACCCAGGATTGAGAGAGTTATGCAAGCTGCTTGGCCAGGTCAGTCAGGGGCGTTCAGCTTGGGGAGGAATGGAACAACTGATAGAGACCAGCTTGAATCACACCTTCTGCAAAGAGACTGAAAGAGGCCTGCTACAGTCTCCCAGCTCCAGATCCATGCGTGGGAGAGAGTGTTGATGTCTGAAGGAACAATCGACAAATATTAAATTCATACACGGCTCGCTTATGTTCTTTTGACTTTAACACAAGTTGGCACTTGTGGTCTTGTTGAAATAAGACAGAAAATGCCATTAAAAAAAAGTCACCATAAAAACACAAACAAAGCACTGTGAGCTGATTTTCAAAGGAATAAAGTTCAAAAACAAAGCAGTTATATTAAACTTGTACAGAACCGTGGTTAGACCACACTTGGAGTACTGTGCAGAATTCTGGTCTCCACATTACGAAAGGCACTTGGACAAAGTGCCAAAACAATTTTTAAGGATGATACTGGAACAGGATCAGGAGAAAATAAGCAGGAAAAGTTAAAAACTCAAAACCAAAGTCGAGTTTATTGTTACATGTACAAATACATGTGTGCACAGGTGCAATGAAAAACTTACTTGCAGCAGCATCACAGGCACATAGCATCAGATAAGCAGCATTCACAAGAAAAGCATGAATTAAACATAAATTATACACAATTTTTACATGAAAGAACACAATTAGAACAAAAAAAAAGGAATTCCATTTTAGTGCAAAGTGATCAAAGTGCTCATAGTGTTTCTAAACTCTAGTGATTAGGGATGTGCCAGTTGGTTTGAGAACCGAATGGTTGAAGGGAAGTAGCTGTTCCTGAACCTGGTGGTGTGGGACTTCAGGCTTCTGTACCTCCTGCCCGATGGGAGCTGCGAGAAGATGGCAAACTGAGAGGTAGACTCGGTTGAGAGAAGGTTCACTCGGTGGAACCTTGGGCTGAAGATGTTGTGTAAGGACCAATTGAACAGGTTGGACCCATACTCGTTGGATTATGGGAGTGTGAGAGGTGACCGTATTGAAACTGAGTGGATTCCGAAGGGGCTTGACAAGGTAGAAGCTAAGAGAATGTTGCCTCTGGTTACAGAATCTGGAATTGGCAGAGGGGGGATAGGCTCTGAGTAAGAAGTCACCCATTTAAGAAGAGGAAGACTTTTTTCTTACAGGTGCCTCTACTACTCATGGGAGCCTTGGGGACGAAGTCATTGAATATGCTCAGGGCTGAAATGGATGGATTTTTGGATTATGGAGAAACCAGAGTTATAGGGATCAGGCAGGAACTTGGAGCTGAGGCCCAGATCACTTCAGCCCTGGTCTCAGTGAATGGCAGAGTAGCTTGAAGGGTCATTTCTCGGTTCCCATGACCTGATGAACGTTTTTATAATTTGGAAGGACATCCAGCTGCGGGAGGTGAAGTGGATGATTTCACGACTGCAGGAGTCCAAAGCCAGTTGTCATTAAAATAAGAGGATGCCAATAAATCCAATGAGGAACAAAGGAAAACCTACACCCAGGGTGTAGGAAGGTGGAACTTACCCCCACAGGAAGTGGCAGAGGTGCTTATCAGAGATATTTTAAGGGGAAAAGCAAAATACTGCAGATGCGGGAAATCTGGAATAAAACACTCAGCAGGTCAGGCAGCGTCTGTAGAGAGAGATTCAACCCTTCAGCAAAATGTTAATGGGAAGCCAAATACCCACGTGAGGGGGAAAAGTAAGGATGGATATGTTATGTGGTTGGATAGATTAGGGTAGGAACGATAGAGACACGGGAGACTGCAGACGCTGGAATCTGGAGCAACAAACAATCTGCTGGAGGAACTCAGCAGGTTGAGCAGCGTCTGTGGAGGGAAGTGGACAGTCAAGGTTACAGGTCGAGGCCTTTCATCTGGACTGGTGAGAACAAATTCACTTGGGGCATAAAGATATACAGATGTGTCTCATATGACTTCAAAATGAATGAAACCAACCAAGTGCATTTTTGAACTGCGGACAGTATCGCAATCCAGGGTTGGTGTTGGTTTATTATTGTCACATGTCCTGAGATACAGTGAAAAACTTGGTTTTGCATGCCATCCATACAGATCACTTCAAAACGTAAGTACATTGAGGTAGTGCAAAGGAAAAAGCAATAACAGAATGCAGAATATAGCATTACAGTTACAGAGAAAGTGCAGTGCAGGTAGACAATAAGGTGCAAGGTCATGATGAGGTCACAAGAAAAGCATGAATTAAACATAAATTATACACAATTTTTACAAGAAAGAACACAATTAGAACAAAAAAAAATTCCACTTTAGTGCAAAGTGAGCAAAGTGAGGTCTTGATTGTGAGGTCAAGAATTTATCTTTAACTTTCAAGAGGTCTGTTCAAGAGTCTGATAACAGCGGGATAGAAGGTGTCCTTGAGCCTGGTGGTACGTGCTTTCAGGCTTTTGTATCTTCTGCCCGATGGGAGGGGGAGAAGAGAGAATGTCCGGGGTGGGTGGGGTCTTTGATAATGCTGGCTGATTTCCCAAGGCAGCTAGAAGTGTAGACAGAGTCCATGGAGGGGAGGCTGGTTTTCATGATGGACTGAACTGTGTCCACAACTCTCTGCCATTTCTTGGGTTGCTGTACCAAGCGTGATGCATCTGGAACACAGAAAGCTGCCACAAACTGCAATGTGATTACAACCTGATAATTAGTTTTACTGTTGCCTTGTGCTGCATTGAAGGTGCTCTATAAATGCATATTTTTGTTTGTTGAGACTAAATAATGGCCAAGAAATCAGGATAACTCTCTTGCTCAATTTTTGAAATGGAGTCATGGGAAATTTCACACCCAGATGAGGGAGAAGGTGAGTCTGGTTTAACATCTGAAGTGACTGCCAGCATAGATAGCAGTACAGCCCTCCCTCAGTACTGCACAAAAATATCAGCTTAGTTCTCTGTGCTCAAATCCTAGCAGTGGGATATGAAACCTCAACCTTCAGGGTACGAGGTGCCCTGACCTCTATTGGCAGGCCTGTTGGGGAGTGTGGGCTGTTTCTGTGTTGTGAATTCTGTGCCAACACAGGCGTCTGTAAAGGACAAAAACAGCCTTACATTTCAGGGTCGATTGAATGCCAGAGCTGGAAGGTAGAAGGTCAGTTGCCCCTCTACAGGGGCTGAAACCCACAGTCAGGGCCTTTCTCATACAGGCAGGGAGGAGAGCTGGGGGTGGTGAGGTTTTCTCAGTTGTTCTTGGTGTGCGAGCTGCCACCTCCAAAGGCCTGATGTCAAAGTGTTTAGAGTCCCACTGAAAATGTGCTCAGAACTTGAACAAGCAAATGGGAGGTTTGTTGCCTGATTTCGGAGGTAGCAGATAATTTGCCTGACCTGAGCCCAGCCAGCTGATTGGCATCTGAACCTCCCCTGAAGTCTCCAGTTTCCAGTGAGTTTTTCGGGCCAGCACCTTGGGGTCTTTGTTCGAATCTCAGTGTGGTATTGGTTTCTGGTTTTATGCCACATCTTGCAATGGCAAGTTTGATTTTTGTCATTGACAGCTACCCTCGCCTCCCATACATTTGATTCTAATAAAGGCAACAGACCAAATAGTGTCATAGAGAGATATAGCACAGAAACATGCCCTTCGGCCCACAAAATCTGTACTAACCATCACACACACAAAGGGCACTGGAGGAACTCAGAGGGTCAGGCAGCATCCATGGAGGGAAATGGACAATCGACATTTTGGGTTGGGACCCTTAATCTGGACTGTTGAAGGGTCCCGATGAAGTTCAGATGAAGGGTCTTGATCTGAAATGTTGTCTGCCTATTTCCCTCCACAGATGCTGCCTGACTCACTGAGTTCCTCCAGTGTTTTTTGTGTTGCTTCAGATTCCGGCATCTGCAGTCTCTTGTGTCTCCATTTTATCCACCCTGTACTTCCCTCAGCTCTCTCCAGATTCTACCCCTCGCCTACACACTAGGGGCAATTTACAGTGGCCAATTAATCTCCCCACTTGCCAGTCTTTGGGACGAGGGAGGAAACCGGATTACCCAGAGGAAACCCCACACGGTCACAGGGAGATTGTGCAAACTCCACATAGATAGCGGCGGAGGTCAGGCTTGAACTCGGATCGCTGGAACTGTGAGACAGCAGCTCAACCAGCGGTGACACCATGCCGGAATAGGAGCATCTGGTGGTGCTGATGACAAGAGATGAATTTCTCATTCCTTAGGTTCTTTGGATGTTACTGCATTACTATTTATGGGATCTTGCTGTGTGCAAGTTGGCTGCCATATTGCGACAACAACTACTCTCTAACAGTACTTCATTGGCTGCAAAGTGCTTTGGACCACTCCAAAGAGGATGTGAAAGGTGCTATTTCAATGCAAGCATTTCCTGCAGGCTGTATATCCACAAAATGAAGCAAATCTCTACAGGATATGCACAGGAATGTTGGCAACTTTTCTTGAGGCTAAAAGCATGATGATGTATTCCTTTTCTGTACATACCTGTTGGAGACCCAATTGACTGGCTGTGCTGGGAAGACGGTCTACATCTTCCCCTGAGTGAGGCACACGATACACATTCCTTCCTCACTGATTCACCTTTGCCAAAAATGCAGCTCTGTGGGATTTATTTAGCTGGTGTCTATGGAAAGCAAGCCGCGTGACTCATTAAGTCTCCACTGAGACTTGAAGGAGGGAATGTGGTTCCAAAAGCAGTTCACCTGACCTGGGGCGTGTGTTACAGTCTGAAAACCAGCGATGATTTTGTATTCCCTCCTGTCTCGGTAGCAGACTCTGTTCCCACTCAGAGTGGGACCTACCACATCACATGCTTTCCATAGTGCAAAGAACTGATATGGCACTCCTGGGTTTTCAGGAGCCAAGAGATAAAGCAGGTGTTGTGGAAATGGGCGCCTCGGACTTTTCGACTTTAGGAAGCTCCTTTGACAATTTCCTGGACTCCAGACCTTGGCACTTGACTGTCTGAAGATCTTTCACCATTAGTTACACCAGTATATCCTTCTTGCTCACTGTCTCAGCATGACTGATGCTATTCCCACAAAACAGATGGTCATGAACAGTGCAAGCAAGCAAACAAGCTCCCACAAACAGTAAAGTCACTGCCATTGGCCTGTCTGCTCTGTTGTGATAACACACAAAGGCACTGGAGGAACTCAGCGGGTCAGGCAGCATCTATGGAGGGAAACGGACAGTTGACGTTTCGGGCTGAGATCCTTATTGAACTCAGATCACTGGAGCTGTGAGACAGCAGCTCAACCAGCTGTGATACCATTCCAGAACAGGAGCATCTGGTGGTACTGATGACAAGAAATGGATTTCTCCTCTATCTCATTCCTGACAATCAGGTTATTTGGGTGTTACTGCATTACTATTTATGGGATCTTGCTGTGTGCAAGTTGGCTGCCATATTGCGACGGCAAGTACTCTCTAAAAGTTCAACGCTCATGTTCTTTTGTGATGTTGGGGTTGGAATGAACATTGGCCAGAGCACTGGGGAAAACTCACCCTACAAGTAGTTCGAGCAGGTCATTTACTTGCACTTGGGAGGATAGTCAGAGACTTGGTTTAATGGCATTTCCAAATGGCAGCACTTCTGTCGGCACCACACAAAAGCCCAAATTTTGGGCTCAATTCCATAAAGTAGGGTTGGGACTCACAACCATTTTCCTTCAGGACCCACACGATTTTCCCTTAGACACAAGTGCCCTCTTCTTCTGATGAAGTCAAGTCAAAGTCGAGTTTATTGTCACATGCACAAGTACACATGTGCACAGGTGCAATGAAAAACTTACCTGCAACAGTATCGCAGGCACAGAGCATCAGATAAGCAGCATTCACAAGAAAAAGATAAATTAACCACAATTTTTACAAGAGAGAACACAATTATCCTTGGGATCGGCGATGACTTGCTTCCACTTCAGTTGTGCGGCCAATGAAATAACTGATGAGGCAAACGTGGGAACTGCAGGCTTTACCACAGATGAGGCAGGAGGTATCTGAAGGGGCAGATAGGTGGGTAATTCAATCGGTGCCACTTATTCTGGTCTCCTCTGTGCACTCAATGTGCACTTGAGGTTCCCAATACCACCCCGAAATCTCCTTCTCACCTTGAGCAGTCATGGGCCACAGATTCCCAGGAATTAGTAGGGATGTTGCATTTTTTTGTTCAGGCAGGCTTCAGGCACATCCTTGATCCTTTTCCTGTCCACCTGGTGATCTCTTCAACTGGGCGATGCTGACTTCACTACGGATGCTTCGAGTGAACGAGTGCAGATGTATGAGGTGTTAGGTATAGGGAAAATGCTGTCAGGATTTCCCACTGGTTTTTAAGTCAAGTTTTTAAGGAGTTATTTTAATTCAGCAGTATAACTGGTTTTACAGGGTGTGTGTTCCGAAGCTCAAGTTGGCCTGCAGTTTTAATAATTCAGCCTTGTCCAGAGGTTTCCAATTTTCTCTGTGTGGGGGACCTCCTGCAAATATTGACAAACTCTCTCTCTGTCCTAATCACTGAAATCTGAGTGTCAGTTCCACAAAGGAAAACAGTTACAGCAGATGTTGTATTAATCAAAATGTCCGGGTCGACACACAAGCACAGAACAAATATACAAATCCTATGACGCGAGGAATTCTGAATCCTCTTCTGTGGTCTGGAGGGAGGGGCAGGGGGAGGAAATTAATCTTCACTGCTAGCAGAGAATAGGCAATAAGGAGTGGTAGCATTTTCCAGTAATGTCAAATCTACAGTCAGGCCAGAACCAAATTGCTTCTCCAAAGGTCCTAATCTGAAAACATGTCATATTGCAACATAAAATTGAGCTCTGGATGATCCTACCAGTCGCCGTTTCTGTTCCACAGTTTGAGCTCAATTCATTCAGTTCACAGACTGGTACATTAACGAATTTTGGGGGAATAATCTGTTGGCATCCAACACCCAGTTGGGCATCTCTCCTCAGGAGACACAAGAGGCTGCAGTTGCTGGAATCTGGAGTAACAAACAAACTGCTGGAGGAACTCAGCGGGTCGAGCAGCGTCCGTGGGGGGAGAGGAATTGTCGATGTCTCAGGTCGAAACCCTGTCAGTCTCTTCCCAGCTGCACTAACCTCCATCTATCATCTGCCCCATGACCTCAATGGAGTCAAGTGCACGGGAGGTGAGCAGAGCCCAGCACGTTGCCCACATATTTGATGCCAAGAGTCCGGGATCTACCGTAAAAACTGATGTATAAAGTACCGATGTATAAGTCGGTCACCCATTTTGTGGACTGAAATTTTTGAAAATCACCTTTTTCTGAGTTTAAAATACTTATTTCCTCCCTTTAAGCTCTAGAACATAGAGTGTAGAACAGTACAGCTCAGGAACAGGCCCTTTGACCCACAATGTTGTGCCGAACTAATTAAACTAGTACTTAAACACCTAACTAAACTAGACAAGATTGATAAGATATTTATTTGTTAGTCACATGTACATTGAAACACACAGTGAAATGCGTCTTTTTGCGTTACTGAGAATGTGCTGGGGGGTGGGGGGGGCAGCTCTTCCGGTGCCAACATAGCATGCCCACAGCTCCTAACCCGTACGTCTTTGGAATGTGGGAGGAAACCAGATCACCCAGAGGAAACCCACGCAGACACACGGGGAGAACGTACAAACTCCTTACAGAGAGCGGCCGGAATTGAACCTGGGTCACTGATGCTGTAATAACGTTACGTTAACCACTACACTACCGGGCTAATCCCTTCTGCCTACAAAATGTCCATATCCCTCCATTCTCTGCACGTTCATTTGCCTACCTAAGAGCACCTTAAACACCTTGATCATCTTTGCTTCCACTACCACCCCAAAGTAGCAACCTTTTAGGTTAAGAATGAAATAAGATCAAGTTTCCAAACATTATTTATTCCATCACTAATTTACCGTAATATACTTTAGAATTTCCTTGCATCAAGTTCAGCAAATGTGAGCAAACATTTGTTGCTGAACTTTTCTTCAACAAGAATTTGCAGTTTGAAATGTAGATATCTACCAAGCCTAGATTTATTAGACATACACGCTGGGGTATAAATTGCACTGATGTAAGGAAGTGTAACCTCACACTAAGCCCCTTCCAAAAATACCCAGTAGATAGAGTCACACACCAGTTCTTAGAATATTTCTCCCCATTTACCCCCATCATCTACTGGAAGATGCAATTCCTTTGTTTCTTTCTGGAATACCCTTTGACTGTTGATCAATGACACCATGTGGGTGCCTAGAATCGTTTTACTTCACCTGAGAAGTTTGGAGCCTCATCTGGATGGTGTCCTCTGTTCTGCGATGGAGTGTTCACCAAGATTATATTGTCATAAGTCATAGAGAGATACAGTAGGGAAAAAGGCCCTTTGGTCCACTGAGTCCTTGCTGGCCATTAGACACCCAATTTTACACCAAACCTACCCTAACTCTTCTCATCTGCCACACCAACTCCCCTCGGATTTTACCACTCATCTTTGATGTACAGAGGGACTTTGGGGTCCGAGTCCACAGCTCCCTGAAAGTGGGAGCACAAGTCAGTAGGGGGGTATAGAAGACATACGGCATGCTTGCCTCTATTAGTCGAGGCACTGAGTTCAAGACTCAGGAAGTTATGTTGCAGCTTTATAAAACTCTGGCTGGGCCACATCTGGGTTCTTGCATTCAGTTCTGGTTGGAAGGATGTGGAGGCTTTGGAGAGGGTGCAGAAGAGGTTCACCAGGATGCTGTCTGGATTAGAGGGCATGTGCTATAAGGAGAGGTTGGACACACTCGGGTTGTTTTCTCTGGAGCGGTGGAGGCTGAGGGGAGACCTGATAGAAGTTTATAAAATTATGAGAGGCATAGACAGCTGGTATCTTTTTCCCTAGACATTCGAAATGTCTAAGAGTAGAGGGCATGCATTTAAAGTGAGAGGAGGAAAATTCAAAGGAAACGTGCCGGTTAAGTTTTTTACACAGAGAGTGGTGGGTTCCTGGAATGTGCTGCCAGGGGTGGTGGTGGAGGCAGATGTGACAGAGGCGTTTAAAGAGGCTCTTAGATAGGCACATGAATGTGCAGAAAATGGGAGGATATGGACCTTGTGCAGGCAGAAGGGATTACTTTTGATTAAGCGTCAGTAGCTTAATTTGTTCAGCACAACATTGTGGGCTGAAGGGCCTGTTCCTGTGCTGTACTGTTCTGTATCGTATGTTCTATCTACACATTAGAGGCAAGTTACAGTGACTAACTAATCCACCAGTTTGGAGATGTGGGAGGAAGTCGAAGCATCCAGAGGAAGCCCACGCGGTCACAGGGAGAACGTGCAGATTGCTTGTAGGCCAGGATTGAACCCGGCTTGTTGGAGCTGTGAGGTAGCATCTCTACTAGGTTCACCACTGCACCACCACTGTGTTCTCAAGCTTTAAATGCAGGCAGTGACGATGCAGTTATCCCTCCCCACCAGTCTCAAGTAGGTCAAGACACGTGCTTGAAGAAGGTTAATTTGGAAAATTCAGCTGCTCCTCCAAATTGGTGCTTTATTGTTGAGTTTGAGATTCAAGCCTGGTATCAATGAGCTTCTATTTGGTAACAATATTAAGGCATATTTAGCAGGAGAACGTAACACTGCAACTCAGTCATGGTCTAACTAAAGTATCACCAGAGTTTAAAGGTGTCACTTTGCCCAGCGATTGAAGGGATCTCCAGGGGTTAGAGGCATTTCCCAGGGATAGAATTATCAGGGTAGTTTTGGGGTTGTAAATTTAGATCCTACCAAATTGTGAAAATGAATTAAATGAATCTTTTTAAAATACTGAAATCCTTCAGAAACCTGAGTTGTTGACAATAGGCATTCAGTTCTGTCATGATCTTGAAGGAAGGGATCTTGCTCCTTTACTTTTTTTCTTATTAATTGAAGAGATGTGGGCTTCGCAGGCTGAGCCAACATTTAATTGCCCGTCCCGAATTGCCCTTGGGAAGGTGGCGGTGAGCTGCCTTCTTGAACCCCTGCAATCCTTGAGGTGTGGGTACACCCACAGTGCTGTTAGGGAGGGAGTTCCAGGATTTTGACCCAGCGACGGTGAAGGAACGGCGATATATTTTCAAGTCGGGATGGTGTGTGGCTCGGAGGGTAACTTCCAGGCGGTGGCGTTCTCCGTGCTTTTGCTGCCTTTGTCCTTTGAGCTGGTAGAGCTGGTGGGTTTGGAAGGTGGTGTCAAAGGAGTCTTGGTCTGAATGACTCAAAGTCCCAACACTAAGCAATGCCATCACCGTTACAATGTGGTCAGCCTCACTTTCCTGAGGCACGAGTGGGTCTTTCTGTTGTGCCCATGTGCAGCATTTCAAGATAAAACATCCAATGAGGTGGGGCCAGATGTCTGTAACGTATAAACAGCTGGCTCACACTGAGCTTGGTCTTAGTGCATAGACTTCCTAGCTCAGGCAAAAGTATACATAAAAATCCAAAAACATACATACTTTATTTATAAGAGTTGCAAATATGTAAAACAGTGCAATCATATATCCCTTGTCATAGACCAGTACAGCACAGAAACAGGCCCTTCGGCCCACAATGTCTGTGCTGAACATAATGCCAAATTAAACTAAATCTCTTCTGCCTGCACATAATCCATTCCCTGCACATTCACGTGCCTATCTAACAGCCTTTTAAACACTTCTGTCGTATCTACCTCCACCACCACCCCCAGCAGCGCATTCCAGGCACCCACCAACCTCTGTGGAAAAAAACTTTCCCCGCACATCTACCTTAAACTTTCCCCCTCTCACCTTAAATGCATGTCCTCTGGTGTTAGACATTTCTACCCTGGGGAAAAGATTCTGACTGTGTACTCCATCTGTGCCTCCCATAATTTTATAAACTTCTATCATATTCTTTAAGGGAAATGAGCAAAGAACTTAATTTAGAAGCTGCCGATACACGGTCAAGTTACCTTGATAAAATTTATGAGGCTCAGTCGATTACCATTTGATGCCTCCAAGATTGGCACTAGAATAGAACCTTCCTTTAAAAAGCAACCCCAAGTAACCAACACAAACTACCAATGCAGTACTCATCCAGGGTAACTTTTTCGACAATGACCTGCCAGCTGAACTTCATTTGCTGTCATTTCACCTCTATAGATGTCCATTCCTCACTTTCAATGTACAGTCAATGGTACAAGAAACACTCCATTTACGTACAAGATTTCATGATATCAATTCTTCTCTCGCCCATGTTCCATGTGTGATGTATCCAAGAGGTGCAAGCTCTTGAATCAGCTGGCAGGAGGAGGTTTTGGGGGGGGGGGGGGGGGTTGTTTTACTCAGCTGGAGTCATTCAGCTGGGTGACCCAGACCCATCCTTGTGTCAGACACAGGAAGTGAAGGACGGGAGGAAGGAAAGAAAATGCAAATCAGAAATTATTTTAAATGTAAAGAAGAAAAGAACGCCAACCCTGCTGGCTGTGGGAATCAATTTGCAACTGAAATATTGCACCCAGTTCTGCCAAGAAAAATATTTAGCTCTATGAAAATAATCTGTGGTTGTTTTGGTTGCTTAACTCTGTATCTGCTGGATAGAATTGATTAGAACTCATTAACAATCATCTTTCTGAATGTGGTCTTTGATAATATCTTCCTGTGGCTAACAACCACCTTCTCATCTCCTGAATTCTGCCAGTTCTGGTTTTGAGAGGAAATACATTTTTATTTTTTCCAAACAATCATTTCTTGCGTATGTCTTGATTTCTCTTATGACACTGGGTGAATGCACTCAGTCTTTTTTCCCAAGGTTGGGGAATCAAGAACTAGAGGACATAGGTTGAAGGTGAGAAGGGAGAGATTTAATAGGGGCAACTTTTTACACAAAGGGTTGTATCTATGCAGAATGAGCTGCCAGAGGAAGTGGTTGAAGCAGGTACAATAACAACTTTTAAAAGGCAGTTGGACAGGTACATGGATTGGGAAGGTCTAGAAGGTTGCGCCAAATGCTGGCAAATGGGACTAGCTTGGATGGGGCATCTTGGTCGGCATGGACCAGTTGGGTCAAAGAGCCTGTTTCAATGCTGTATGACTCTATGACAATGCAATGGACAACCAGAATAGAAATGATCGGGCAATTCTGCTGTCAAACAAGCCCAGTGGGCTCACTGCTATCAGTGACTGAAGTTATCTCATGCTTGAAGTTTGTATTGTGGCTATCCTCCGTTCAGAGTATTTTCCAAAGGAAAATTCCTTGACTTTGGGAGAAGCTACCGTGGTTTCTGTTTCCTCTGCCCTATGATCGTTATCTGATTTCTGGGTAAATTCCTTTGTTGTACAATAAACTATCAACTAACACTCTAATATGCAATTCAATGTTGCTAATGGATAAACTACAAACAGAAAATTCTGGTAATACTCAGCAGGTCAGGACATAACTGTGGGAAGAGTAACAGAGATAACATTTCAGATAAAAGACCCTTCATCAGAACTGGTAACAGATCTGGTAAAGGGTCTCAGATCAACTCAATTTGAGTTTATTGTCATGTGCACAAATACAGTGAGGTACAGGTACAATGAAAAACTTGCTTGCAACAGCATCACAGGCACGTAGGTACAGACAACACACAGAACATAATTTATATCTGAAATATTGAAACTTTGACCTGAAGAATTAACTCAGTTCCTCTGCCCACAGATGCCACCTGATCTGTTGAGTATTTCCAACATTTTTGGTTTTTATTTTGGATCTTCAGCTTCTGCATTTTTCTTTTTGCTTCTTTTGCTAATAGATACTCTGATTTTCTTCTTGAAAACTTAAGAGACCTTCTTAACCCATCTCTGCTGGAGATGTCAGCATGTAGCTGAATTTGGATCCAAATGTGACAACAAGGACCTCACTTACTGAGTCGATAGATGTCGAATGATTGTAGGCATACTCTTTGATAACAGAAGTCACAGTGAGTGCAGTTTAGCACTTGGTCAATCTCATCATGTGCTGATCTGTAGTGAGGTTTCTTGCTGAGTATTTCAAAATCTATTTATCTTCCTCTTCCCTCGCCTAGAGCAAAGATACAATGCTCATATCCTCTCCCTCTCTTCTCCACTGTAACTCAGAAATACAGTGGTAGCACCAGTAGGGATGCCACCTCAGCTCCACTGACCGAGGTTCCAATGCTGACCTCAGGTGCTGTCTGCGTGGAGCTTGCACGTTCTCCCGCGACTGTGTGAGTCTGTGGCTGCCGCTTATTTAGCCAGGGGCTGGTTTTGAGGTGCTCCGGTTTTTGCCCACAACCCAATGATGTGTGGATTGGTAGATCATTGGCCGGAGGAAATTGCCCCTCGGTGTAGGTGGGTGGGGAGAATTTGGGGGGAGCTGATGGAAGTGGGAAGAATAAAATGGATTAGTGTAGGAGTATGTAAGTGTGTGATCGAAGGTTGGCACAGAGTTGATGCTTTCCAAGCTGTGTGACTCTCCATCACATCCCTCCCTCATCTCCTTATACTGGCTATCTCCCCTCTACTCTTTCAGTCCAGATGAAGGTTCTCCATTATTGATGTTCAGCGAGATCTAGGGGTCCAATCCCATAGCTCCATGAAAGTAGCTCCACAGCTTGATAGGGTGGTAAAGAAGGTGTATGGCATGCTTGCCTTCGTTAATCGATGATTTGAGTTCAAGGGTCAGGAAGTTACGTTGCAGCTTTATTAAACTCTGTTTAGGCCGCATCTGGAGTATTGCATTCAATTCTGGTCGCCCCATTATAGGAAGCATGTGGGGACTTTGGAGAGGGCGCGGAAGAGGTTTACCAGGATGCTGCCTGGATTAGAGGCCATGTACTATAAGGAGATGTTGGACAAACTTGGGTTGTTTTCTCTGAAGCAGCGGTGGCTGAGGGAAGACCTGATAGAAGCTTATAAGATTATGAGAGGAACAGATAGGATATGTCAGTACCTTTCTCCCAGGGTCAAAATATCTATTACTAGAGGACATGCATTTAAGGTGAGAAGAGATAAGTTCAAAGGAGGATGTGTGGGAAATTTTTTTCTCAGAGTGTTGGGTGCCTGGAATGTGCTGCCAGGGGTGGTGGTGGAGGCAGATAAAATAAGATAAGATTTCTTTATTAGTCACGTGTACACACAGTGAAATGCATCTTTTGTGTAGAGTGTTCCCGGGACAGCCCGCAAGTGTCGCCACGCTTCTGGTGCCAACATAGCATACCCACAACTTCCTAGCCCGTACATCTTTGGAACGTGGGAAGAAACCGGAGCACCCGGAGGAAACCGACGCAGACACGGGGAGAACATACAAACTTCTTACAGACAGTGGCGGGAATTGAACCCGGCTCACTGGCGCTGTAATAGCGTTACGCTAACTGCTACACTACCATGCAACATGCAAACTCTGCACAGACAGCACCTGAGGTCAGCATAGATGTGTTTAAGAGGTTTTTAGAGAGGCAGATGAATTTGCAGACAATGGAGGGATATGGGCGTTGTGTAGGCAGAAGGGATTAGTTTAGTTGGGCATTTGATTACTAGTTTTATTAGTTTAGCACAACATTGTGGGCTGAAGGGCCTGTTCCTGTGCTGTACTGTTCTATGTCTCATGTTCTAACACCCCAGGCCAATGGTGCTTCTGGTCAGGATTGCTAGTTTATTGGTTGAAACAAATAGCTATTGTTCATTTAGCACCTTTTTTGCAACTTCATGATATTCCAGAGGGATTTACAGGCAATGGAGCAGGTTTACAATGTGGTCACTGTTTCAGTGTTTACTTGCAATACCCCATAAGCAGCAGCATGACAATGTTCTGACAATCCATATTAGTGATGTTAGTTGAGGGAAAAGTACAGTCCAGAACATTGAGGGTTACTAGGAGACACAAGAGACTGCAGATGCTGGAATCTGGAGCACAATCAAGCCACTGGAGGAAGTCAACGGGTCAGGCAGCATCTGTGGAGGGAGATGGACAGTCGATGTTTCAGGTCAAACCTAACGGCATGAACATTGATTTCTCCCACTTTAGGTAATCCCCTCCCCGCTTCCCCCCCCCCCCCCCACACCACGCTTCTTCTCTTCTTTCCTTTCCCAAACTATCTTTTTTCTACCTTTTTTTTCCTCTCTCCCCTTACCTTTGACCCATCCCCCGGTGTTCTGCTCTCCTCTCCTCCCCCACACCTGCCCATCACTATCTCTTACCTGCATCTACCTATCACCACCCTGCACCCACCCCGCCTCCCCTCTATTGTCCACCTATCACTGCTCTGCTTTTCCGTCCTGTATATCGGGCTTCCCCTTTTCCTATCTTCAGTCCTGAAGAAGGGTCCTGACCTGAAAGGTTGACCGCCTGCTTTTCTCCACGGACGCTGCCTGGCCTGTTGAGTTTTTCCAGCATCGTCGTGTTTTTTATCAAGATTCCAGCATCTGTGGTCCTTTGGTTCTCTCCTTACTGAAGTTTCTGTTACCTTTGATTTTAAATAGATACTATTTTGAAAAAATATTCTCTTTAGGTTGTGAGTCCAACACTGGCGATAACTACCCTGTATCTGTGATGGTTAACTCTTTTTTTCTGTTTCTCTGTCTACAGGGGTAGCCTGAGTTACTGAGTATTTCCAACATTCCTGTTCTTGCTATATAAATACAAACTGTTTGTTGTTCATTCATGAAGAGTGTCTGTCCCTGTAAATAATACATGGGCATTACAGGAGGAAGAGTTAAAAATAAACTTGTGGTAATGACAGCACAATTGTTAATCTTTCAATTGCATCATGGTAAAAACAGCCCACAGGGACTTTAGCAAGAATAATTTAATTCTGTGATTCAGATAAAAGTCACATTGATCAAGTTTCACTGATGCGGTTTATCTCTCCCCCTTCTGCATCTCCACTCACCTCAAAATCGACCATCTTACCTCAGGAGTGAGACGCTTCACTGCTTGGAAGAAGCATTAGGAGCAGGAATTCATTACAGAAATAATAACAGTAACTGTGAAGGTTAATTCAACTTTCCATCTATGCATTAGCACATAATGTCAAAGCAGTTTTAAGCTGTTAAAATGTCATTTGGGGTGATTAGAACGCTTTGTAACCCTTTTTCAATGAGTGAGGTGTGTGGGTGAGTCTCCCTCTGTTTAATGACAACGTTGGGATCGACAGAAACAGCTGGCTGTGGTCTTGGGAATAAGAGCATTTGCTTGAAGCTGAGTCAGTGCCAAGTCCTGATCTGGACCTCACAGCTGGTGTTGATCTCAACCCTGTACATCCTCCTCCTCACCTCCAGCACTGCTTGGAACTTGTCCGCCAGGCAAGGTTGCCCTCGTTAGCACTCTCCGATGGCCATCGTTGATGGCTCTTCAGGCATGCATGCTCTTCGAGATTTGAAAACCTTCCAGCACATCTCAGCCTTAAAGGGGAGAATCTCTCTGTGGAGCAGTATTTTCTCAAAAACCAGTACTGGCTAAATAAACAGTAGCCACTGTTTCCGATAGCCCCTAACAACTGGGTTCAACTTACAGCTTCCATTAATATGCTACTGATGATCATACTTGACAAGTTGATTTAGATTACTTGCTTATTACAACACTGCAAGAGGCCATTCAGCCCAACATATCCATGCCAGCTCCCACCGGAGAGAACCCAGCAATCCGTTAAACATTTTCCTGTAGTTATGTGTCATAGACTCATACAGCACGGATACAGGCCCTTCGGCCCAACCAGTCCATGCCGTCCATGGTCAGAGATGGATTTGAAAAGAAGGTTAAGAATATTAAAATTAATGCATTAAGGGACTGGAAGTAACAAACAATCTGCTGGAGGAGAAACGAAGGAGGAACTCGGCAGGCCAGGCAGCATGAGTGGAGCAGTCCTAAAGAAGGGTCCTGACCCGAAACCGTTGACTACCTGCTTTTCTCCACAGACGCTGCCTAGCCTACTGAGTTCCTCCAGCATCATCGTGTTTTTCATCTGCTGGAGGAGCTCAGGGGGTTGAGCAGCATCTCTGAGGGGAAAGGAATTGGAACTGGAAGTTACTGAGCACAGCCTTTAAATAGCTCAGCCATTCCGAGATCCCAGTCGCTAATCATCTCAACTCCTCTTCCCACTCCCACAGCAACCTGTCCATCCTCGGCCTCCTCCACTACCAGGGTCAGGCCCAACACACGCCAGAAGAACAACACCTCATATTCCGCCTGGGCAGTTGACAACCCGATGGCAGGAACATTGAATTTTCCAATCTGAATTTTCCACAGCCTTTAAATAATCTGGTATTGAAACCATCTTGTGGAGTAATGTTCTGAGAAAATCTCCCATTCTTACCTGGGCTGGTTTGTATGTGACTCTAGACCCAAAGAAATGTCATTGACTCTTGACTGCCCCCTGAAATGGTCTGGCCAGCCACTCAGTTGTATTGTATTGATATTGGTATTGGTATTGGAATTGGTTTATTATTGTCACTTGTACCGAGGTACAGTGAAAAACTTGTCTTGCATACCAATTGTGTAGGTCAATTCATTACACAGTGCAGGTTACATTGAGTTAGTACAGAGTGCACTGAGGAAGTACAGGTAAAAACAATAACAGTACAGAGTAAAGTGTCACAGCTACAGAGAAAGTGCAGTGCAATAAGGTGCAAGGTATCAACAAGATAGATCATGAGGTTGGAGACTATCTCATTGTATAAGGGAACCATTCAATAGTAACAGAATAGGGACTCCCACCAGGACTGCAGCGGTTCATGAAGGCTGGTAAGAGAATTTAAGATGGGCAAGAAATGCTGGTGTTTCCAACGATACCCACATCCTGAAAATGAGTAACTGAAAAGAGAATTTTCTCCACACCTGCCTCTTCCACCAAGCATCCTGTCACCTAAATTAATGTCCCCTTCCTTGGCACAGCAGAATGTTTTGGTGCCCCGCAGTGTTCAGATCAGATTTGACAAAAACAAAAGAGTTAGGAACACAAGGAGGCCATTTTTCCCTTGAACCTGCTCCACTCTTCTTCAAGATCATGAATGATACCTCTGTGCTATTTACCAGCACTATAATCACATCCCTCGATTCCCTTAATATCCAGAAATCTACTGATCTCTGTTTTGAATTAACTCAGTGACTGAGCTCCACATCCCTTTGGGGTAGAGAAGTCCAAGGACTCCCCACCTTTGAAATTGGTAACAATGGCCCAATAGTCAACCTGGAAGCTGATAAAGAACTGACCGATCAATCAACCTTCCGCAGAGATGGGACGTTCCGTAATTCTCTCACCTGGAACTTTGTAAAAGTGGAAAAATTCTATAGTTTTTGGCTGTGCATTTCCATACACATCGTTAAGATAATCAAAGAAATTGAATACCTCTATCCCTTACTCATATCCCCAGAGTTTTTAAAGATTTAGAAATTCAAGGACAACATTTGCAGGCAAACTCCACATTGAAGAAGTGATGATAAAGCCATCAACAAACATTGAGAGGCAGACAGACTTCACGAGAAGGACCAAACGGACAAAGATTTTTTTCCAGTAAAGTATTAAGACAAACAGCAAGTATGGTTGCACAAGTTATTCGACCCTGTGTACCTGTCCACATGATTAACATTGCCCTGTTCGTAAAGCAAAGAAAATCAATTTCCATCTGTTTTAGGTTGTAATTTAATAAGCTATCCATGCAATGCAACAATAAAAAATGATCTGAAAGTAATACTTATATTTGGCACCTCATCAGGTCTCTCAGGAGCAGACCTCACACAGCCAAGCATCATTTCAAGAGTAGAAAGCAGAAAAATAAAAGATTTGCTCATCTCTGTCATTTGGTGGGGTTGAGAGCAGAGATATAAACCTTGCAAGAACCCTCTCTTTTTTTCCAAGTAGCCCAGCAGAATTGTAAAATCACAGAATCTTCGACAGAAAAGGTAGTACTATCCAGCCTCATCTAACTTCCCAGCTCAGCTTTCAACACCATCATCCCCTCAGCATTAATCACCAAGCTTCAAAACCTGGGCCTCTGTACCTCTCTCTGCGACTGGATTCCTTATTGGGAGACCACAGTCAGTGCGGATCGGTAGTAACATCTCCTCCTTACTGACAATCAACACAGGCCCACCTCAAGGATGCGTGCTTAGCCCACTGCTCTACTCTGTCTACACTCATGACTGTGTGGCTAAGCACAGCTCAAACCTCATCTATAAATTTGCCGATGACACCACTGTTGTCGACAGAATCTCAGGTGGTGACAAGGAGGTGTACAGGAGTGAGATAGATCGGCTGGTTGAGTGGATTTGTAACAACGACCTTGCACTCAGCATCAGCAAGACCAAGGAATTGATTGTAGACTACAGGAAGGGGAAGTCAGGAGAACACACACCAGTCCTCATTGAGGGGTCAGCGGTGGAAAGGGTGAGCAGCTTCAAGTTCCTGGGCGTCAACATCTGGAGGATCTATCCTTTGGCCCAATACATTGATGCAACCACGAAGAAGGCACGCCAGTGGCTCTACTTTGTTAGAAGTTTGAGGAGATTTGGTACATCACCAAAGACTCTCGCCATCCGGGACATGCCCTCTTCTCGTTACCTCCATCGGAAGGAGATACAGGAACCTGAAGACCCGCACTCAACGATTCAGGAACAGCTTCATCCCCTCCGCCATTGGATTTCTGAATGGTCCATGAACCTATCAACACTATCTTGTTATTCCTTTTTTTTGCACTATTTATTTATTTTTGTAATTTTTAGTAATTTTATGTCTTAGCACTGTACTGCTGCCACAAAACAACAAATTAGTCAGTGGTAACCAATCTGGTTCTGATTTTGCTTCTGAAGGTCCCTAGCTTTGTAGGAAACTGGTCTCCAACCATTCAGTCAAATACTCCGCACACAGTGAATTCCAGACCCACGCTCCTGAATAGTCTAGCTTTAATTTTAACATTATACTGATCATTATTATTTCCTCCTTCAGGGAAAATATACCGACACCTACCATGTTGAACCTTTTCTGTGTGCACCTCAATTCAGTCTTTTACAGTCAAGAGAAGTCAATCCAAGGAAATCCAGCAATAATATTTACATCCATGTTCGGAATAGTTACTGAAACTGGTATAAACAGGAATGACGAGCCTTTTGGGAACAAATGCTCAGGGTAACTCTGCAAAACATCCGCCTTTAATGAAATTGTGGCTGATGTGTGATTAAATTCCAGATTCCCACCATGGCCCCAGATTCCTGAAGTATCTTGGTTCACATCTATCAGTCTCAGATTTAAAATTAAATATTCACCCTCCATCAATGGCCATCTGGGGAAGTGAGTTTTTGAACATCACTCCCAAAAGGCCCAGTATTATATTTCTGGTCTATGCCTCTTAATATCTTGAAAGCTTCAATCAAATCACTTCATAACCTAAATTCCAGGGAGTACAACCCCACTTTGTGAAACTGCTTCTCATAGTTTAACTGTTTAGATTACTTGTAAATCTACACACTGCTTCCCCCATTCCTTCCAAAGATGCAGTGCTGAGAACCACTCCACGCTCTTCCAAGTCATAGAGTCATACAGCACGGAAACGGGCCTTTTGGCCCAACTGGTCCATGCCGACCAAGATTCCCATCTAAACTAGTCCCATTTGCCTGCATTTGGCCCATATCCCTCTAAACCTTTCCTATCCATGTACAAGTGCCTTTTAAATGTTGCTGATGTACCTGTCTCAACCACTTCCTCTGGCAGCTTGTTCCACAAATGGACCCCTTCTGGGCGAAAGAGTTGCCCCTCGGATTCCTATTAAATCTCTCCCCTTTCACCTTAAACCTATGTCCTCCTGTTCTCGATTCCCCAACCCTAGGAAAAAGGAGCAACACACAATCTGCTGGAGGAACTCAAGTGGGTTGAGCAGCATCTGTGAGGGGAAAGGAATTGTCAATGTTTCGGGTCAAAACCTGAACCAGTCCTGATGCGGGTTTCAACCTGAAATGTCGACAATTGACTTCATTTTGGTAGGTCAAATATGTTGGCAGAATATAGTCTTAATGGTAGGACTCTTGGCAGTGTGGAGGATCAGAGGGATCTTGTGGTCCGAGTCCATAGGATGCTCAAAGCGGCTGCGCAGGTTGACTCTGTGGTTAAGAAGGCATATGGTGTATTGTCCCTCATCAATCGGGGAATTGAATTTAGGAGCTGGGAGGTATTGTTGCAGCTATATAGGTCCCTGGTCAGACTCCACTTGGAGTACTGTGCTCAGTTCTGGTCGCCTCACTAGAGGAAAGATGTGGAAGCCATAGAGAGGGTGCAGAGGAGATTTACAAGGATGCTGCCTGGGATGCGGAGCATGCCTTATGAAAGCAGGTAGAGGGAACTTGGCCTTTTCGCCTTGGAGAGACGGAGGATGAGGGGGGACCTGATTGAGGTGTATAAGATGATGAGAGGTATTGATCGGGTAGATAGTCAGACGCTTTTCCCCAGGGCTGAATTGGTGGCCACAAGAGGACATAGGTTTAAGGTGCTGGGGAGTAGATATAGGGGAGATGTCAGGGGTAAATCTTTTACTCAGAGAGGGGTGAGTGAGTGGAATGGGCTGCCGGAAACGGTGGTGGAGGCGGATACGATAGGGTCTTTCAAGATACTGTTAGATAGGTACATGGAGCTGAGTAAAATAGAGGGCTATGGGTAAGCCTAGTAATTTCTAGTGTAGGGACATGTTCGGCACAGCTTTGTGGGCCGAAGGGCCCGAATTGTGCTGTAATTGTTCTATGTTCTAATTCCTTTTCTCCCACAGATGCTGCTCGACCTGCTGAGTTCCTCCAGCAGATTGTTTGTTGCTCCAGATTCCAGCATCTGCAGTCTCTGGTGTTTCCTGGGAAAGAGACTGTGCGCATTCACTCTCTCTGTGCCCCTCATGACTTTATACGCCTCTATTATCATGCAGATGTCAGATTCAGTTGCTGGAATGACTGGGATGATTTTACTTAGGGCGAGGATTGAGGAACAATGGTCCTGGGTATGAAGGGGTATTAGGACGGTGCCACTCTGGAGATTAATGTGTGTTCTGAGGCAGTGGTTCCCAATGTTTACAAATGTTGGCACTCTGTAAAATTCACAGCTCCTCATGTCACAGGACACTCCTTCGGACTGGGAGCTTTCCCTATGTCGGGGCAGCAAGAGGGCCGAAAACATTTTTGTTTATTTTTCCTTTACTGGTGAAAATTACCATATCCCCCTGTAAGGGTGGGTCACATACCCTCGTTTGGGGATGTGTGTGTGTGTGTGTGTGTGTGTGTGTGTGTGTGTGTGTGTGTGTGTGTGTGTGTGTGTGTGTGTGTGTGTGTGTGTGTGTGAATGTTATGTGTCTATCTATTAGTGCTATTAGTGCTGGGTCAGGACCTCGAGACAGGTAATCCGGCATTGCTCACAGATCGAGTGACAGGCACTTGGTTGTGGCACAGGAAAGGAACGATGTGTTTGTACAACACCTACAGCAACCTCAGGACATCCTAAAGTGCTTGACTGCCAATTAACCACCTCTGAAGTGTCAGTGCTAATGTGCAGAGGGATGGCAGTAAATGTCAAACTAGATCTTAGAATCAGAATCAGGTTTATTATCACTGGCATACGACATGAAATGTGTTGTTTTGTGGCAGCAGTACAGTGCGAGACATAAAAATTACTAAAAGTTACATAAATAAATAGTGCAAAAGGGGAATAACGAGGTTGTGTTCATGGGTTAATGGGCAGTTCAGAAATCTGATGGTGGAGGGGAAGAAGCTGTTCCTAACACACTGAGTGTGGGTCTTCAGGCTCCTGTACCTCCTCCCCGATGGTAGTAATGAGAAAAGGGTGTGTCCCGGATGGTGAGGGTCCTTAGTGATGGAGGCTGCCTTCGTGAGGCACCGCCTCTTGAAGATGTCCTCGATGGTGGAGAGCATTGTGTCCATGATGGAGCTGGCTGAGTCTACAACCCTCTGCAGCCTCTTTCAATCTTGTGCATTGGAGCCTCCATACCAGGCAGTGATGCAACCAGTCAGAATGCTCTCCACCGTGCATCTGTAGAAATTTGCAAGAGTCTTTGGTGACATCCCGAATCTCCTCAAACTCCTAATGAAGTAGAGCCACTGGCATGCCTTCTTCGTGATTGCATCAATGACATGTTGACGCCCAGGAACTTGAAGCTGCTCATTCTTTCTACCGCTGACTCCTCAATGAGGACTGGTGTGTGTCCTCTCGACTTCCCCTTCTGGAAGTCTCCAAGCCCACAACCTTCACCAGGAATACAGACGAAGGTAACAGGCTGCAGGTTCCCCTCCAAGTCATACACTGTCCTTCTTGGAACTACGTCACTGGGACTAGATCCTGGAACTCCCTCCCCAGTAGCACTTCATCAGAAGGACTGTAGTGGTTCAAGAAGTTGTCTCACAATCCCCTTCCCAAGGGCAATTGGGGAGGGGCAATAACATAGAACATAGAACATAGAACAATTACAGCACAATTCAGGCCCTTCGGCCCACAAAGCTGTGCTGGTCCTGCAAGCAATGCATGTCTCATCTGAAGGAGTTCTTTACAGAGAGCATCAAGGTATAATTTATGTTTCATTTATGTTTCTCTTGTGCCTTCAGGATGAAATCAGCCAGGTCTGAGAGCATCAGTCCCAGATCAGTCCATGAAGCTACCAAATGAGCTCGTGAATTTGGTTCACATTCATTTCTTCAGATTATACATCAGGAAATTAAAAATTCAAAGCACTTCACTTTTCCTCCAGGCATAATGTATGCGCAAATTTTTAGGAGATGCTGGCATTCACTAAGTATGTCACGCCAATCAAGAATTTAAATCGGAATTTTTAGACACTGGCTCCAGGTACCTCAGTCTGTGTGCAGGGCTGGCAGTTACAGGAAAACTGAGGTGGTTAGGTGCAATTAGAAATCTCCTAGCAACAAGACATAAATGACATTCAGAGCTATGAGAAGAAGGGAAAATAGGCATGCAATTATATGGCATCTTTTGCATACCTTACAGAATGTCCCAAAGCACTTTACAGTTAACTTTGCCACTGTTGTAATAAAGGAAAATCAGCTGCCATTTCAGGCACAGCAGTTTTCCACAGACATCAGCACAATAATGACCAAAGAATCTATTTTATGAATTACTAGTGTCCAAGGCATTGCCCTCTTCATTGAAACAGTGACATGGGACTGATTGGCTGGGAGAGCTTGCCTAATGTCTCCTCTGAACTCAATGGGACAGTTCTGAGAAGAATGTGATCTTGTGAGACCATTTCTCGGAAGGGAACTTTGTTTGTCATTTCCCCAGTGTTTACGGACTGGGGCTGTGTGGTCCTGTCTTGCTTTTATGTACAAAAGGCCTCAAGGAAAAAAAATCTACGAAACTGGAAACCCCAATCAAATGCGATTGCCAATCCCCCTATCCCAGCAGCACCACACCTTGTGATTACAAAGCACCTGGAATTGTTTTCCACAAAATCAAGTTTCTGCTATCACTGCTCTTTCAGGAATTTGACAAAAGATACATTTTGTCTTTAGTATCGATAATACCAGAGGGGTATGCATTTAAGATGAGAGGGGGTAAGTTCAGAGGAGACGTGTGGGGTAAGTTTTTTACACAGAGAGTGGTGGGTGCCTGGAATGCGCTGCCAGAGGTGGTGGTGGAGGCAGATACGATAGTGAGGTTTAAGAGGCTCTTAGATAGGCACATGGATGTGCAGAGAATGGAGGGATATGAACCTTGTGTAGGCAGAAGGGAATGGTTTACATTTAACTAGGCATTTAACTACTAGTTTAATTAGTTCAGCACAACATGGTGGGCTGAAGGGCCTGTTGCTGTGCTGTACCGTTCTATGTTCCATGTTCTATGTTCTATACCTACCTTTCACATTCTCAAGTATTTTCAAAGTGTAGTGACTATTGTACTCAGTCATAGAGTTGTACAGCATAGAAACAGGCCTGGAGACACAGGAGACTGCAGACGCTGGAACCTGGAGCAACAAACAATCTGCTGGAGGAACTCAGCGGGTCGAGCAGCATCTGTGGGGGTAAAAGAATTGTCGACATTTTGGGTTGAAACCAACAGTCCCGTTGGCTCACCGTCTCCATGCTTATCTGTACTAATCCCACCTGCCTGCACTAATTCCATCTCTCTCTATGCCCTGCTCATTCAAGTACCTGTCCAGATACCTCTTAAATGTTGTTAGTGTTCCTGCCTCCCCCTCCTCCTCTGGCAGCTTGTTCCAGATACCAACTACTCTGTGTGTGAAATATTTACCCATCAGATCTCCTTTAAACTTCTGCCCTCTCACCTTAAACCAATTCCCTCTAATTTTAGACACCCTTACTATGGGAAACTTGGTAATACTCGAGGAAACTGATTTGTGCGCAGGAAGCACCCATAACCAACACTGTGATAACTGACTAGGTAAGGGCTGGAAATCCATCCCAGGTTAACAGTGCCATAACATAAGCACATTGTTATCAGCCTCTTTCATTTAAATTGGGAAATTGGTTTACTATTGTCACATGTGCCAAGGGTACAGTGAAAAACTTGCTTCATACAGATCAATTCATTCCACTGAATTTATTCAATTCATTCAAGTTATTCCATTTAAATTCAGTTTAATAGCATTTTTACCAGTACTGAGTGGAGAAGAGCTACAAGGCATCTCTGTATTTCTGAATTAACAATGAAACATGCTGGAAAATAGACTCATAGAGTCACACAGCACGGAAACAGGCCCTTTGGCTCAACTCATCCATGCCGACTGTCTTGCCCAGTGAGCTGGTCCCATCTGCCCCCGTTTGCCCCATAGCCCCTCTGAACCTCTCCTATCCATGTACATCTGTATGGATTTTAAACGTTGCTAATGTGCCCAGCTCAACCACTATTTCTGGCAGCTCGTTCCAAATACGAACCACCCTTTGTGTGAAGAAGCTGCCCCTGATGTCCCTTTTAAATCTCTCGCCTCTGATCTTAAACCTATGGCCTCTTGTTTTTCGCACCCCCCTCCCTAGGAAAAAAGATTAGTGCTTTCACCTCGTCTATGCCCCTCTCTCTGGTCACCCCTCAATCTCCTACGTTCCAGGGAATAAAGTCCTAGTGTGCGCAACCTCTCCTTGTAACCCAGGCCCCCAAATCCAGGCAACATCCTGGTAAATCTTTTCGTAGGTCAGGCAGCATCTGTGGAAAGAGAAACAAAGTTAATGCTTCAGGTCTGAGATCCTTTGCACTGTAAATTACCTGGGGATGTGAACGGTGCTATGGAAATGCATTTTACATCAAGTCCCCCAGAGACCAGTTGAAGCAGACACTTCTTTTCATGAAACTCAATTCTGTTTCAGTGATGTTAACTGAGGGAAAGGTATTGACTGGGACTACAGGAAAATTTCCTCTTCATTTCCTTGAAATACTACTGAGAGATCACCTGCAGGATGTGCTGCCTCAAGAAGGCAGTATCCCTCATCCCCTCCACCCGGGTTATGCCCTCTACTCACTCCTCCTGTCAGGCAAGAGGTGCAGAAGTCTGGACACCCACATATAACACCACCTGGTTTTCCCACTATGTTTCTCTTTCCACAGAAGCTGCACCATTGTCTGGTACAGCACCTCAAATGTGTAGGAACGTAAGAAGCTGCAGAGAGTAGTGGACTCAGCCCAGTACATCACGGGCACATCCCTCCCCACCATCGGTAGTATCTACAGGAGGCGCTGCCTCAAGAAGGCAACATCCATCATCAAAGATCCCCACCATCCGGGCCGTGCCATCTTCTCACAGCACCCAGGTACAGAAGCCTGAAGTCCCACCGGGTTCAGGAACAGTACTTCCCTTCAACCATTCGGTTCTTGAACCAACCGGCACAACACTAATCACTGCAGTTTAGCAACACTATGACCACTTTGCACGACAATGGACTTTGTGTTTTTTGGCTCTAATTGTGTTCTTTCTTGTATAATTTTGTAATTGGTAGATGGGTTTATTATTGTCACATGTACTGAAGTACAGTGAAAAACTTTGTTTTGCATGCCATCCATACAGATCATTTCACATCAGTGCATTGAGGTAGTACAAGGGAAAACAATAACAGAATGCAGAATACAGTGTGACAGTTTCAGAGAAAGTGCAGTGCAGGCAGGCAATGACGAGGTAGACTATGAGGCCAAGGGACCATCTTATCAAATAAGAGGCCCGTTCAAGTCTTATAACAGCGGGGTAAAAGCTGTCCTTGAGTCTTGTACAATTTATGTATAATTTATGTTTCTCTTGTGTATCCGATGCTCTGTGCCTGTGATGCTGCTGCAAGTAAGTTTGTCATTGTACCTGTGCACACATGGACTTGTGCATCTGACAACAAACTCATCTTCGACCTGCTTTGCGCTTGCTGCCTTTATTTCAGTTTTCCAGCAGCTGCAAAATTTTGCTTTCATTGCCTGTGGTGTAACTGCTTCACTTCAGGTAGACAAAGGGTTAAGCAGTTCTCTTGTAAGTGGAAGGAATTGCAATTTAGCAGTTAGCACTCAGCTTCCCCAAGTGCTGATTGTGAGCCTGTCATTAAGATATTTCTTTGGTCTCTTTATTTAACTTTCTCAGGCTGCAATAAATTACTTCCAGCACTGAACATACACTGGAGAAAAGATTGTACAGAGGGTGTGTTTAGCATTGTCTTCTCACTGAACCTTCCACTGTACAACAGCACTGGCTTATCACCAGCGTGCCCTCTCTGCACCACATTAAAGGGAAATGCTAGGACTGGTTGGCTTGCACAAGATTCTTTTTACATTAAGCCCCATTTGAGCTGATAAGGAATGATTAAGTACAGCAGAAAGCTTTTTACATTGTTGTGATTTTAGATGTGGATCTTTAGTTTGGGGCTGGACTTAACGGATGGGATTAGGAGGTTCTTGATCTCCACTAAGGTCAAAGTTATGTTGTAGAGAGCGTGGGGAGCCAAGGGTTTCTCCTCTTCTGAAGGTCCATCCATTTAAGTGGAGGAGGGTGGCAGCTATCTTCTCACTGTGGGTGTGTTGTTAGCTGTGGTTGTCCAAGTATCCATCCACAAGACTCACTCCATTTGTGGACACAGCTCAGCGCATCACGGAAACCAGCCTCCCCTCCATGGCCTCTGTCTATACTTCTCGCTGCCTCGGTAAAGCAGCCAGCATAATCAAAGACCCCACCCACCCCAGACATTCTCTCTTCTCCCCCCTCCCATCAGGCAGAAGATACAAAAGCCTAAAAGCACGTACCACCAGGCTCAAGGACAGCTTCTATCCCGCTGTTATAAGACTATTGAATGGACCTCTTGAACGATAAGATGGACCCTTGACCTCACAATCCAGCTTGTTATGACCTTGCTCCTCATTGTCTGCCTGCATTGCACTTTCCCTGTAGCTGTAACATTTTATTCTGCATTCTGTTATTGTTTTCCCTTGTACTACCTCAATGCACTGATGTGATGAAATGATCTGTATGGATGGCATGCAAAACAAAGTTTTTCACTGTACCTTGGTACACGTGACAATAATAAACCAATATCAATATCAACATCAGCATCTCCAAGGCACAAGTCAGGAGCATGGCAAGTACATTTGACACCCGATCCACCATCTTAAACGTTCAATCCCTGCACTGATGATGCGCGGCGGATGCAGTGTGTATTGGCTACACAATGCATTGCAGTTACTCACCCAGGTCAATAGCATTCTTGCCACCTCTCTCACCAACAAGGACAAGGGCAGCGTGAGGCACAAACCTCGCCAAGTCACATGCCACCTTGATGTTGAAATAAAATACAAAGTGCTGGAGGAACTCAGTGAGTCAGGCAGCATCTGTGGGGGGAAAATGGACAGTTGATGTTTCGGGTCAGGATCCTTTCATCTGCACTGATTCAGGGTCTCAGCCAGAGACGTCAACTGTCCCTTTTCCTCCAAAGATGCTGCCTGACTCGCTGAGTTCCTCCAGCAGTTTGTTTACTGCATCTGCCGTCTCTTGTGTCAACATTGAAATACACGGCTGTTCCTTCATCATCACTGAGTCTAACTCCTGGGACCTACCCCACAACACTTCACCAGAACCCCTTCACCAGAAGGACTGCGGTGGTTCAAGGGCAATAGAGTCACAGAGTCACAGAGTCATACGACACAGAAACGGGCCCTTCGGCCCAATTGGTCCATGCTGACCAAGATTCCTATCTAAGCTAGTCCCATTTGCCTGCATTTGACCCATATCCTTCTAAACCATGTACCTATCTAAGTTGCCAGGACCAGAGGGCCTGAGTTGGAGGGATAGGTTGGCCAGGCTGGGTCTTTATTCCTTGGAATGTAGGAGAATAAGGGGCGACCTTACAGAAATGTTTAAAATTATGAGAGGCACAGATCAGATGGATAGTAACAGTCTTTTCCCCAGGGGAGTCCAAATCTAGGGGGTATAGGTTTAGGGTGAGAGGGGAAAGGTTTAAAAGGGACCTGAGGGGGCAACTTTTTCACGCAGAGGGAGGTGAGTGTATGGTACAAGCTGCCAGAGGAAGTGGGTGAGGCAGGTACAACAGTATCATTTAAGAAGCACTTGGATAGGTACATGGAGGGGCGGGGCTTGGAGGGATATGGGCCGAACGCAGGAAATTGGAACTAGCTGGGTGGGCACCGTGGTCGGCATGGACTGGCTGGGCCGAAGGGCCTCTATCTGTGCTGTATTGCTCTACGACTCTTAGCACCTTTTAAATGCTGTTAATGTACCTGCCTCAACCTCTTCCTCTGGAAGCTCGTTCCATATAAATGCTGGCATTGTCAGTGATATTCAGATCCTGAAAAATGAACAACAGAAATCTATCTATACCCCTCTGTATGGAAGCACAGGAACATGGTGCCATTCCTTCAGGAAGGCTGTAGGTTCAAGATCCACACCAGAGCCTTGAACACAAAATCTAATCTGAAGTCTTGGTGCAAACTTTGAACGCGTTGGGTTTTTTAAAATGCTCTTTTTCAGTGTGATTCTTTGGGGTGTTTGCAAAGTTCGCCCTGGGCTTATTTTGAAGGAGAGCAGGGAGATCTCCACTGCATTGGGCAAGTATTAATTTCACACTCAAGGAGAATACCTGGCTGTATTCACATTGATGTCTGCAGGAGCCTGGTTGGTGGGGAAGGGATGTTGCACTTCAACAGTGCCTACACTTCAGAAAGTGTTTAATTGACTGTGAGGTTGATTGGGAGGTTGCGAAAGTTATTCCTTTTTATTTTATTGCTTAAGTGTTTATCCTATTCCCTGCTGAATGTTTGATTCAACTTTGACAGGCACTCGTAATAGGTTTCAGTTCCGAGCAGCCTTTAGCACCTCCTCCTTGAAGCTCCCAACACAGTTCTCGACTCTCTGCCCTTTTGTCATTGACTTCGGGACCTCCACGAGCCATGGCATTCCTGCCGACTGCTCAAGCTGCCTGATCACATCGTAAATCTTTCGCCGGTGACATAAGCATTTCCTCTCGAAAGTGCAAAACTGTGGGCGAGAGAAATGCATTACCATGGACTTGATTGTGTTGTTTCTTTTCGCACTAAGGTCTTGTTTTTGCAGTCTTTTTCTCTCTCTCTTTTCACTGTCTGATATAATTTGTGCATAATTGGTAATTGTAATTGGTTTATTATTGTCACATGTACCGAGGTACAGTAAAAAACTTTGTTTTGCATGCCATCCCTACAGATCATTCCATACATCAGTGCACTGAGGCAGTACAAGGGAAAACAATAACAGAATGCAGAATAAAGTGTTACAGTTACAGAGAAAGTGCAGTGCAGGCAGACAATAAGGTGCAAGGTCATAACGAGGTAGATTGTGAGGCCAGGAGTTTACCTTTATCGTACAAGGGGTCTGTTCAATAGTCTTATAACAGCGGGATAGAAGCTGTCCTTGAGCCTGATGGTACTTGCTTTCAGGCTCTGAAATCTTCTGCCAGATAGGAGGGGGGAGAAGAGAGAATGTCCAGGGTGCGTGGGGTTTTTGATTATGTTGGCTGCTTTACCGAGGCAGTGGGAAGTGCAGACAGAGTCCATGGAGGGGAGGCTGGTTTCCGTGATGTGCTGGGCTGTGTCCACAACTATCTGCAGTTTCTTGCATTCCCGGGAAGTGCAGTTGCCATACCAAGCCTTGATGCATCTGGATTGGATGCTTTCTGTGGTACATCAACATGTATAATTTATGTTCTGTGTGTTGTCTGTACCCGCATGCCTGTGATGCTGCTGCAAGCAAGCTTTTCATTGTACCTGTACCTCACCGTACTTGTGCACATGATAATAAATGCGACTTGACTTGACTTGACTTGAGTTCCTTGACGTTCGTCTCTCCTGGATAACTCATTGCAGCTGGGTCACTAAAAATCTCAAGGATAAATGGTAGTAAAAGACGGCTGCATTGTAGGACAGGACAAGGGAGGCATGTTGTTCTTCATAGGTGGTTTATATTAGTTGTGACACACCAGTGAATTACCTACCACACACTACCTGCTTTTACAGTCAATTTTCACTGCCCTGTCTGAGAACGAGGATGATGAAAACTTCACACAACTGGCAAGGCAAACATGGTTGCATTACTGCCTGGTATGGAGGCTCCAATGTGCAGGATCGCAAGAGGCTGCAGAGGGCTGTAGACTCAGCCAGCTCCATCACGGGCACAACCCTCCCTACCATCGAGGACATCTTCAAGAGGCAGTGCCTCAAGAAGGCGGCATCCATCACTAAGGACCCTCACCATCCAGGACATGCCCTCTTCTCATTACTACCATCGGGGAGGAGGTACAGGAGCCTGAAGACCCGCACTCAGCGATTCAGGAACAGCTTCTTCCCCTCCGCCATCAGATTTCTGAATGGTCCAAGAACCCATGAACCTACCTCGTTATTCCTCTTTTGCACTATTTATTTTTTTATGTAACTTATAGTAATTTTTATGTCTTTGCACTGTACTGCTGCTACAAATCAGCAAAATTCATGACATATGTCAGTGATAATAAACCTGATTCTGATTCTGATTCTGGGGCTTTCATTGAGACTATAAAAAACGTAATGGAAAGGAGAAAGGGCTTTAGGTCAGACCAGAGTCCATGGCCTTTATTTCACTCAGCAATTACATAACACTCTTTGCCACCGTATTTCTGGTAGCAAACACCCCCTCTCCACCCTATCCTGGGCAATCACTTGGAGCTGCATTGAATGGCACTGATTGGCAGTGCCCTCAGCATAGGAGTGGTCTGTCTGAGGCGAGTACAAGCCACAGTCACACAAGGTTAGTAAATAGAACTGATCAGGATAGTGTCTCTCTCTTCAGTCACTGAATGAATTTGACAAAGGGCAGGGTCTTTCTTTTTAGACCACCACCCACTCCCTCCCTCCCCTTGCACTCACCAACCACTGGGTGGGGGGGATGGTGGTGAAATTTGACGGACTTTACTTTTTGCAGAACACAAGTGGTGAATAAATGGAACTCAGGAGCTGCCAATCAAGAGGCAGGCAGAAAAAGGAGAACAATCCAAACGTTCCACACATTTCACGTGTGACTTTGTCGGGATTTTCTTTCGGGAAGGGGCTTGCCATTCTTCGCTTGCTGATGTCATGGGCCTCGGGAACAAAGACCTGTCTCCGCAGAGGAGAAATTAATTGGAATCCTGCAAAGATGTTCGGTGCAAACAGTCTGGTTGCTGTCACGTCAGGAACTGGAGAGGTACTTGTGCCCCAGGGTGCCATTGCTGCCGTCCACCTCACTTCACAGTGAAGGTCCGGGCTCCGCGGTGTGACCAGAGGCCCAGCAAATTTCCACTGTCAGATGAGCTGCTTCTGGGGTGCATCAAATGCAGCAGGCAGGTGTCAGCAGACTGGCATTGTGAAGCCTAGGCAGGTTGGTACAGGGCCAGCTCGCCAATCGAATCAGCAATGCCTCCAAAAAAGGCAAAAGGGGGAATAACGGGCATTTCTAAGTCAGCTTAAGAGCTGATTGTTGACTTCAGGAAGGGGAAGGAGGGCGAACATGTGCTAGTTTACATTGAGGGATCGGTGGGGGAGAGAGTCAGCAGCTTTAAATTCCTGGGTGTTAGCATATCAGCGGACCTGTCCTGGGCCCAGCACATAGATGCAGTCAGAAGGAGGTTGCACCAATGTCTTTACTTTCTTTGGAGGTTAAGGAGGTCTACAGATGTACTGTTGAAGGTATCCTGACCTTTTGCATCATGGTCTGGTACGTCAATTCAAATGCACAGGAATGTAAGAAGCTGCAGATAGTAGTGGACTCAGCCCAATACATCACGGGCACATCCCTCCCCGCCATCGGTAGTATCTACAGGAGGCGCTGCCTCAAGAAGGCAACATCCATCATCAAAGATCCCCACCATCCGGGCCATGCCATCTTCTCACAGCTCCCATCGGGCAGGAGGTACAGAAGCCTGAAGTCCCCACACCGCCAGGTTCAGGAACAGCTACTTCCCTTCAACCATTCGGTTCTTAAACCCACTGGCAAATCCTTAATCACTACAGTTTAACGACACTGTGATCACTTTGCACTATAATGAACTTTATTTTGTTCTGTTCTAATTGTGTTCTTTCTTGTGAAAATTGTGCATAATTTATGATTTATTTATGTTTTCTTGTGAATGCTACGTATATGATGCTGTGCCTGTGATGCATCTTGAATCAGCCGAGCCACATTGTTAAGGATTGAAAAGGAGGGAGCTGGAAACTTCGGAGACAAACAAGAAAGCCCATTGGGAAGGTTAATGAAATGCTTCTTCTTACATGTTAGGCAGTCCCTCTGGATTGAGGGTGACTTGGCTCCACTCTGGTTCTGTGGCTACTGCACCAGTTGATGAGGTCAATGTTGGAGGCAGGAGGTGCCTGTCAAGGTCACAGGGGTGAGTAGCTTACGAGAGGTCTTGCATTCCTTCTGCCTTTCATGCAGAGCCTCTGTGTGCTCTCGATATGTGGACTCGAGGTTCTCAGTGCCTTCCTGACTGCTTCTTCTCCATTTCTGTGGTCATGGGCCAGGAATTCCCAGGAATCAGTTGGGATATTACGTTTTCTCAAGGAGGCCTTGAACACATCCTTGAGGCTTTTCCTTTGTTCAATTGTTTTTTTCTCCCAAGGTGGAACTTGAAACAGAAGGCCTGTTTTGGGAGCTTGGTGTCAGGCATATGAACCACATGACCTGGATATCAGAGCCAACTGAGTTGGAATGGAGGCCTCAGTAGTGCAAGAGGTGGTCTGTAGTGTCCCGTTGCTGAAGTAGGGTTAGGGTTGTGCAGGTCGGTTCAAGAACCTGATGGTTGTAAGAAAGTAGCTGTTCCTGAACCTGGTGGTGTGGGACTTCAGGCTTCTGTACCTCCTGCCTCATGGTAGCAGCAATTCTGACATTGGATTGGGAGACATATTACTGGTAGGATCTTTCAAGTGCCTTGAGATGTCTGTAGTTGAGTCAGAAGTATCATGGGGTCAGGATCATTGCTGCCTACTTTGAAGTCAGGTGATGTCCTGTCAGGTACCTGGAAGCACCCTTAAAGGGGCAGGGGGGGGGGGGAGAACAGGGAGGGCCTGTTGCTCTCATCGTGGTCCCAATGATAATGTGGTACAATAATACTGTATGAGGAGCAGCCACAAATCCTGCCAACAGAACCACCCACCACCTTGGGGTCACCCTCATCTCCACAGTCAAGCACCTTCCAAGCCTGAAGGATTCGAGGACTTTACCACGGAGATCAAGACTTCCTCAACTGCTGCCCTATTACCACCATGTCAGAATTCTCACCAACCTTCCTCACCCTGTAAACCTGGCCCTGAAGTTGTTTCTCTTGTTTCCTACCTCCCTTGAGGCCCTCTCCAAATATGCCATCTAATTATTCATTTGCGTGGATAATTGTTGGTTCAAGGCAACACATATTACATCATCTTGAGCTCCAACTTAATTTACGGTTGTTTAAAAAAGATACGCAGGTCACTGAATGTAACTCCATCTGATACAACTCCCCTTCTAAATTACAGAGTGCAAGCAATCAAAGATCAAAAGCATTGGCAGACGATTCGGTTAAAGGTTAGGTGCATATTTAACTGGGAGAGGTGTTGCACAAACCAATGGGAAACAAAATGCTTGAAGGACCTGTTTTGGCATTGTTTGCATTATTTAATTGTCACGGATTATCTTGTGGCTGAGTCTCCAAAAGTAGTAATGTGTTGTTGTTTCGGTTGTGGTTCAGTTGGTAGCGATCTCATGGGAATGTACGAAGCAGGAAAAGGTACTGACCATTCTGTCCCTCGGAACTGCTGGACCATTCAACAAGATGTCAGCTGACCTAACCTTTGGCTTTAGCTCCACTTTCCTTTCAGGTCCTCACTGTCTGTCACAAGCTTTGATGTCATGTAGAAAGAAAAACGAACGATTTGTACTCCATAGTTAGCGGGAAATGTAACTGCACCTGAAAAGGTGCATTAAACTGGCACGGGAGGGGAACCTCACCTTGTTCAATGTGCCTCATGTGACCCAAGGCGTTGTTATTGAGGGTCTATGTGACTGGTTGCATCAAGGCCTGGTATGGCATTTACAACGCACGGGAACATAAGAAGCTACAGAGAGCAGTGGACACAGCCCAGTCCATCATGGGCACAGCTGTCCCCACCATTGACAGCATCTACAGGAGATGCCTCAAGGAGGCTGCATCTATCATCAAGAACCCCCACCATCCAGATCACACCCTCTTCTCATAAGATAAGATAAGATCTTTATTAGTCACATGTACATCGAAACACACAGTGAAAAGCATCTTTTGCGTAGAGTGTTCTGGGGGCAGCCTGCAAGTGTCGCCACACTTCTGGTGCCAACATAGCACGCCCATAACTTCCTAACCCGTACGTCTTTGGAATGTGGGAGGAAACCAGAGCACCCGGAGGAAACCCACACAGACACGGGGAGAACGTACAAACTCCTTACAGACAGTGGCCGGATTTGAACCCGGGTCGCTGGCGCTGTAAAGCATTATGCTAACCCACTATGCTACCATGCCTGCTCATTGCTAATGTGAGGCAGGAGGTACAGAAGCCTGAAGTCCCACACCACCAGGTTCAGGAACAGCTACTTTCTTACAACCATCAGGTTCTTGAACCGACCTGCATAACCCTAACCCTACCTCAGCAACGGAACACTAGGGACCACCTCTTGCACTGCCGTGGACCTGTCTCTGGTTTTGTCTGTTTTGGTTTTGCAATGTCTTGCTTTTGCAGCCTTTTTTTCACTATATGGTATAATTTATGTATAACGTACGTTCTGTGTGTTGTCTGTACCTACGTGCCTGTGATGCTGCTGCAAACAAGGTTTTCATTGTACCTGTACCTCACCGTACTTGTGCACATGACAGTAAACTCGACTTGACTTGAGGTATAATTGTACACAAAGGCCTTCCGGAACTTGCAGAGAAAGGCAACTGGGTAGGGGTGGGTGTTGTGGAGATCAACACAACCCTCCCCACCAAAGAGGACGTCTTCAAGAGGTGGTGCCTCAAGAAGGTGGCATCCATCACTAAGGACCCTTACCATCCAGGACATGCCCTCTTCTCATTAGTATCACCAGGGAGGAGGTACAGGAGCCTGAAGACCCACACTCAATGATTCAGGAACAACTTCTTCCCCTCCGCCATCAGATTTCTGAACGGTCCGTGAACCCATGAACACTACTTCGTTGTTCCTTTGTTTTTGGCACTATTTATTTTTTTTGTAATTTCTGGATTTTTACATCTTGCACTGTACTGCTGCCGTGAAACAACAAAGTTCACGTCATGTGTCAGTGATAATAAACCTGATTCGGATCTGAGGAATGAGTAAAGTTTATCTGGGGATAAGACAAGATATTTATTTATTAGTCACATGTACATCGAAACACAGAGTGAAATGCGTCTTTTTGCGTTACTGAGAATGTTCTGGGGGCCGCCCGCAAGTGTCACCACTCTTCCGGTGCCAACATAGCATGCCCACAGCTCCTAACCTGTACGTCTTTGGAATGTGGGAGGAAACCGGAGCACCCGGAGGAAACCCACGCAGACACAGGGAAGACGTACAAACTCCTTACAGAAAGCGGCCGGAATTGAACCCAGTCGCAGGCGCTGTAATAATGTTATGCTAACCGCTACACTACGGTGCCACCCGAAAGAGTAGGTGATTGAGGTGATGGTCATGAAGGTCACCTGGAGGGGCCAGAGATCAGCTGAGGTACTGCGGGTCCTGAGTACATGGTGGGAGTGTCCAGAAGAGGAAAACTTAAAAGAGAACCTGGTGGAAGGTGAACATGTCAGACTGCATCCGTGCTCCCCAGAGCTCAGCTAAAGTCAGGTCTCCATTAATTGATATTGAAGCACACCTCAGCGTTCAGTGTAGACCTGCGTCAGTGTGCAAGGTCAGGGCCACGTGAACAGAATACCTTTGAGGCTGAGAAGCTTCTGTGCTTTTGCCTGCTGTAAGTTCACGGGATCTTGAAAGACTAAAAATGCTCCAAAACAATCACTTAATGGGTAAAATCACAATATTTTTAAGTCCGTATCTTTCATGACTTTAGGGCATACCAAAGTATTTTAGAGCCTTTAGAGTTAGGAAGTGTAGTCATGACTTGTGCACAGCAAGCTCCTACAATCAGCAAAATGGTAATGACCAGATGATCTGTTTTATTAATGTTGGTAAGTGTTCACCAGGTTGTGAGAAAGCTGGACTGATCTTCTTTGAAATCGTGTCTTGGTTTACCGATGCATCAAACCAAGAGCCTCTCCAGCAGTGTACAGCACTCCCTCTGACTGCATTGAGTATTGCCCTGGAAAAGGACAAAGTGCTGCAGTGTCTGGAGTGGGACTTGAACCAATAATGTTTTGACCCACCGAGGGATCGGCATCTCCTTCGGCTGCATGCCTGATGCTGGTGAATCTCATCTTCTCAGACGTGGTCCCTTGGGACTGAGGGTGGTTTGCGTTCACTCCAGTTCTCTGGGTCCAAACTTGACAGACGGAGCTGAGGTGGGACCTGCAGACTCCACCACAGGTGTGACAGGAGGCGTCTGATGGCGGGTGGCTAGTCAGTGTGGTGGTCTGCTCCTTCCGTCATTTACCCTGGGCTTCTGTGTGCTCTTGGGCTCTTTTCTCTGGAGCAATGGTGGCTGAGGGGTGATCTGTTGGAAGTGTATAAAATTATGAGGGGCATAGATAATCTTTTACTCAGAGAGTGGTGGATGCCTGGAATGCGTTGCCTGATAGGGTGACGGAGGCAAATTCACTGGGGGCTTTTAAGAGAGGCTTGGATGGGCACATGAATGAGAAGAAAATGGAGGGATATGGGCGTTCTGTAGGTAGGAGGGATTAGCCATGTCGGCACAACATTGTGGGCCGAAGGGCCTGTTCTGTGCTGTACTGTTCTATGTTCTATTAAATCACACGGACTCAAGTGTCCTCTGTACCACCCTGAATGCTCCTCTACTTTGAGCAGAGAATCCCAGGAGGCAGTGGGATGTTGCATTTCTTCAAGAAGGTTTTGAGAACATCCTTGAATCTTTTCCTCTGATCAAGTTCAAGTTCAAGTTCATTGTAATGGGCATACATACCCAGGGTATAAATGCCATGAAAGTTAGCTTCATGCAGCAACACCACAGTACATTACACACAGGACAACCATAAATTACATAAACTTAAATTAACATAAACTATACATAGCTTACCTGACACAATAAATAAAATAACATAACGACATTAGTTCAAGTTGAGGGAAATACAGTCCAAGGCAGAATTAGGATCTTTCAGGTGGGTTCAAGAACCTGAGGACAGTGGGGAAGAAGCTGTTGTTGAACCTTGAGGTGTGGGGTCTTCAGGCTCCTGTACCTCCTGCCTGATAGCATCATCGAGAAGAGGGCACCGCCCGGATGGTGGGGGTCCCTGATGGTGGATGTCGCCTTTCTGAGACATCGCCTCTTGGAGACGTCCTCGATGGTGGGGAGAGCTGTACCTATGATGGTACTGGCTGAGTCCCACCACTCTCTGTAGCCTCTTGTGCTCCTGTGCATTAGAGTTCCCAGTCAGAATGCCTGACAACATCTCCCCATAAAAAGCTTGGAATAGAGCGTCTGTTCTGTCGAGGTTCATTGACCTGAAATGTAGTGTAACGGTTAGCATAACGCTTTTACAGTGCCAGCGAGCCGGGTTCAAATCTGGCCGCTGTCTGTAAGGAATTTGTACGTTCTCCCCGTGTCTGCGTGGGTTTCCTCCGGGTGCTCTGGTTTCCTCCCACATTCCAAAGGTGTATGGGTTAGGAAGTTGTGGGCGTGCTATGTTGGCGCAGGAAGCGTGGCGACACTTGCGGGCTGCCCCCAGAACACTCTACGCCAAAAAAGATGCATTTCACTGTGTGTTTCAATGTACATGTGTCTAATAAAGATATCTTAACTCTGTCTCTCTCCACACATTCTGCTTGACCTGCTGAGTGTTTTCAGCAATTTCAAATTTCCAGCATATGCAGTTTATTTTTTAATTTCTGATTTGGCAGTCTGGTAATTCATCCACTAAACAAAGCAGGCAACCTTGATGACTGCAATATACTTGGGACCCTGTGGTGTGCCCTGAGGATGGACCTCTGCCGTCATGTTCCTCTCCTGCAGCTCTGGCTACTGTCATCTCCAGGCCTTACCAATAAATATACGTTGCTGTCTCCCAGACAATCTGTACCAGAGACCCACAGAGAGCATTGCCAAGGACCTATCATCAGAGGAATGTCTGTGGAATTGGGGATCAGCATAAATCCAGAACAGTGAAATTCCCTTCAAAATCTCCAACTCTGTGGATGATTAGCAAACGACTTGTGCACATCAATCCATTCACTTCTGTCACTGTCTGAAGTTAGTCTTTCTCCAGTATAGTAAACTTGGCTCCAGTATTACAAACCTGCTATAGTTTATTGCAATCATGTAAAGGTCTTTATAATGAAAAGCCTTTGAGGAAGAGTTGTAAACTAGTTTAGTTTGTAAACTAGTTTGTAAACTAGTTTAGTTTACAACTTAACCCCACAGACAGGAAGAGTTACCTAAGCTCCATGAGTAAACCTCTGCCTTTTATGATTTCATCTGGATTCCTTGGTTCACACACCTTCCTTTGACTTGATTGTTAGCATCACCTACTTTTATTGCACTTACTGGCTTCATAGCACAGCAGAAGTGGTACCAGTCAGGGACTGTTCCTCTGTAAAAAAGCCCCAGCGGCCTGTCAACAGAAACCACAACAAATTCCACTTCTATAGCACCTTTGATAACTTCAGGAAGCTATAAAGACACTCTATGATGGCACTAATTTTCACACAGCAAGATCCCACAAAGTTCGACACAAATTCGATCGGATAACCTGTTTTAATAATGTCGAAGGAGGAATAAATATTGGCAAGGGAACAAGGGATAAATAGTGATAATAAAATTACAAACAATTCTTCTTCACAATGGTGCCATGGAATTGTTCACAACCACCTGAGATGGCAACTAAACCTCTGACAGTGCAGCATTCCCTCAGAACTGTACTGAGTGTCAGTCTGGGCTTTGGTCTTAAAGTCAATTCGAGTTTATTGCCATGCGCACAAGTACGGTGAGGTACAGGTACAATGAAAAACTTGCTTGCAGCAGCATCACAGGCACGTAGGTACAGACAGCACACAGAATATAGGTTACACATAAATTAGACAAGATAGTGAAGAGAAAGCAAAGACAGTGCAAAAACAAGATCTTAGTGCAATAACAAAGACATAATCAGAGACCAGTCCACGGCAGTGCAAGAGGTGGTCTGCAGTGTTCCGTTGCTGAGGTAGGGTTAGGGTTGTGCAGGTTGGTTCGAGAACCTGATGGTTGTAGGAAAGTAGCTGTTCCTGAACCTGGTGGTGTGGGACTTCAGGCTTCTGTGCCTCCTGCCTGACGGTAGCTGCGAGAAGATGGCACGGCCCGGACGGTGGGGATCTTTGATGATGGATGTTGCCTTCTTGAGGCAGCGCCTCCTGTAGATACTCCCGATGGTGGGGAGGGATGTGCCCCTGATGTATTGGGCTGAGTCCACTACTCTCAGCAGCTTCTTATGTTCCTGTGCATTCAAATTTCTGTACCAGATCATGATGCAACCAGTCAGGATACTTTCAACTTGTGCACTCTGGGATGCTGTACACTCCAGTATGTGTAAGACTAATCATGAAGGACAGATTGGGAGAGGTTGCGAATCCTTGGGTCTCCAACATGGAAGTAAGCGTCAACCCATACAATATACCATCTAACCCATAGTGATTACAATAAACCTCTGATATCTGTTGTCCGATTATTTGGAAATCCTAATGGGTAGTCATCTGACTCACCAGGTGATGTTTCCTGCGCTCCCTTGAAACTTACTGGGATCATTGGAAAACTCATTACTCTCCAGATTAGATGAAAGGTCACAGTCCTTTCACAGTCTAGGGGAGTCTAAAACTGGATGGCAGAGTATTAAGGTGAGAGGGGAAAGGTTTCAAGGGGATCTGAGATTTAATAGGAACCTGAGGGGCAACTTTATCACACAGAGGGTGGTGGGTATATGGAACGAGCTGCCAGAGGAAGTGGTTGAGGCAGGTACAATTACAATGTTTAAAAGGCATTTAGACAGGTACATTGTTAGGAAAGGTTTAGAGGGGTATGGGCCAAACACAGGCAAATGGGACTAGCTCAAGAGGGCACCTTGGTCGGCATGGATGAATTGTGCTTGTTTCTGTTTTGTATAACCCTCTAACTCTACTGTGCAACATCTAAATAAAGTGAATTAAAAGTCAGTTAGGATATTAATAACGTCCAATAATCCGGAAAATCAGCCAGTCAAGCATTACTGAAGTCCCTAGCTTGTAGGATTAACAGAGTTTTACTGTACAATCTAAAACCTCCGTCTTGACGTTACTCCTGACACCTCTTGGGGGATTCTGGAGCCAGGGGTCATAATTTCAGGACAAGAAGTCACCCATTTAAGATGAAGATGGGGATAAATTTTGTCTCTTTGAGAACCTTTGGAACTTTCGGCCCAGAGAAGTATGGAGAATGAATTACCAAATATATTCTTGGCCGAGGTGAGTAGACGAATATGGGGGAGTCAAGGGTTTTGGGGAATTGAGGCTGAGGCCAAGTTCGGATCAGCCACAACCTTATTGAATGGTGAAGTAGGTTCAAAGAGACAAATTGCTTGATCCTATTTAGAACAAGGGACAAGATAGGAACAGGCCCTTTGGCCCACCAAGGCTGTGCTGACCATGATACCAAATTGAAGTAATCCCATCTGCCTGCACATGGTCTGTATTCCTCCACTCCCTGCCTAATCATGCACCTGTCTAAATGCCCCTTAAACATTGTTATCGTATTCACCTCCACCACCTCCACTGACAGCATGTCCCAGGCACCTACTATTTTCTTATGTAAGCAGGGAGTTTGGCTCTAAGGACACATTTAAATATGGGCCCTCAGTCTGAGACTGCTGTAGATATAGCTCACTACAGTTCGGTGAGAAAGTTAAGACATTTCATCTGGCAGCTGTGTAAGGGTTATGCGTAATTGTAGCTTTTGCAACATTTTTACCAAGTATAATCTCAGCTGAAGATACACGTTTGGCACAAAAATATGGCCTTCAGCAAACAAAGAACAGTCGCAGATGGGCTAAAGGTGATGTAGGATTTGAGGTACGGCAGAAAATCTCATCACAAAGAGCCCTTTGCTCCAGTGGTGTGTGAAAAGCCCTTTAATTCAGCTACTTAGATCAATCAAATAATGTACAACTTCCACCAAGAAGATTGGTCTATAACCAACATCTTCCTCAGTACCAAAAGTGTTACCAAGACTACCTATTAACCCAGACCATTGTAACTTGTAATTTATTAACCATTATACCCATTTATGTTTAACTCCTGGTACTTTGATTTTCTTCTGGATTATACAGCAGTTGTACAAAATGCTTGTTCAGTCTCCAGTCTCTCTCACTTTAGTGTGAAAGGTAGACTCCTGGATGCCCAAGGCTTGGGAAAGCCAGGGTTTGGTGGGGGAGGGAGGGTTGTTATCAGCACTTATGATGGATGGAGCCGTCTGTAATCACCAGCTGGATGAACTTCTACAGATGTACTATTGAAAGTATCCTGGCTGGTTGCATCATGGTCTGGTACAGCAATTCAAAGCTGTAAAGGGTAGTGGACTCTGCCCAATACATCACTGGCACATCCCTCCTGTTGGATTTGACTGTTTTAATTAGATTTTTAACATATATAGTGTTTAATACACCTCAAGTTGCTGTACAAGGAATGGCCGCTTCTTAGCTTATTGGTTCGTCCATCAGGTGAATATATGCTTTTTCATTGGTTGGTTTGGCCACAGATATCTAATAGGTTTCCTGATTGGATTATTGTTTGCTAAGGAGTACCGCTTATCTCAGGTATAAAAGCTGTCGTTTTTTGTTAGTCTCTCCCTTGCTCAAAACTGGGTTTTGCCAGTTGGTTCAAGAACCGAATGGTTGAAGGGAAGTAGCTGTTCTTGAACCTGGCGGTGTGGGACTTCAGGCTTCTGTACCTCCTGCCCAATGGGAGCTGCGAGAAGATGGCATGGCCCGGATGTGGGGATCTTTGATGATAGATGTTGCCTTCTTGAGGCAGCGCCTCCTGTAGATACTACCGATGGTGGGGAGGGATGTGCCCGTGATGTATTGGGCAGAGTCCACTACTCTCTGCAGCTTCTTACATCCCTGTGCATTGGAACTGCTGTATCAGACCATGATGCAACCAGTCAGGATATTTTCAACAGTACATCTGTATTAGTTTGTTAGAGTGTTCGGTGACATGTCGAACCTCCTGAACTTCCAAAGAAGGTAAAGACACTGGTGCACCTTCCTTGTGATTGCATCTATGTGCTGGGCCCAGGACAGGTCACCTGATATGTTAAGGAATTTAAAGCTGCTGACTCTGTCCACTGCTGATCCCCCAATGTAGACTGGCACATGCGGACTATGTGGCTGACTCCTACTTCTTGTGTTACTGGACTGTGGATATGAGTGTGACAGGGAACGGCAAGCCCATGGAATGTCTTTAAAACATGGGTGAAATTTTAAAATGAAAGTTCGGGAGGATGTTGGATAAAGCATTGGGGGTGACAATCAGACACTTGGCTGCCTGGTAAGTAGTTTGAAAGCATCTCAATTTATTTATTTGGGCTTCAAGATCTCCTTCAGTTCCTGATAAACAGCAGAACATTTCATTATACATTGTGCTAAATTTAAACTATTTAAAAAATTTGAACAAAATGTTGACAAACAAATTCATTACCACAGCACATAAAATTATTTATATTTGCACATACTTCCTGTTAACAATTTCCACCATAAATTTCCATTCTTGATTTTAATACGAATTGTTTATATCAACTCGATCCATTGATATGCTCCCTTCCCAGGTTTGCCAATATAGTGTGACATTTATATTCTTGATTCTTGGACATTATTGGTAGAATTTATTACCCATTGCTGATGGCCTTTGAGAAGATGGTGCTGAGTGTTTCTAGGTTCACTACAGTCCTGTGCTCCCACAGTGCAGTCCAGGAGGGAGCTCTAAAGTTTAGACCTGATGACAATGAAGCGCCGGTGATATATTTCAAAGTCTGGGTGGTGTGTGACTTGGTAGAGAACTTGTAAGTGGTGGTGTTCCCAGGCAACCACTAACATGCCCTTCTTGCGGGGGGGAAGTTGTGTCAGAAACAGAATCAGAACCAGGTTTATTATCACTGAATTATATGTCGTGGAAGTTGTTGTTTTGTGGCAGCAGCACAGTGCAAGACATAAAATTACTATAAATTACAAAATAAATAAATAAATTGTGAAAAAGATAAAAAGGAATAATGAGCTGGTGTTCATGGGTTCATGGACCATTCAGAAATCTGATGGTGGAGGGGAAGGAGCTGTTACTGAATCGTTGAGTGCAGGTCTTCAGGCTCTTGTACCTCCTCCCCGATGGTAGTAATGAGAAGAGGGCACGTCCTGGATGGTGAGGGTCCTTAGTGAGGGATGCCGCCTTCTTGAGGCACCGCCTCTTGAAGATGTCTTCAGTGACGGGGAGGGTTGTGCCCGTGATGGAGCTGGCTGAGTCTACAACCCTCTGTTGCCTCTTGCGATCCTGTGCATTGGATCCTCCATATCAGACAGTGATGCAACCAGTCAGAATGTTCCCCACCGTGCATCTAAACAAATTCTTAAGAGTTTGGGTGTTGTTGTTAGAGTATTCTTAACAAACAACTTTGGGGTATTTTGTCAATGCTGCACATTACAGCCATTGTGCACCATTTGTGGAAGTGAATCTACGATTACATCGGAGAATAAAATGCCAGTCAGATGGGATGTTTTGTCCTGGAGTTGTCAAGCTTCTTGAGTAAAGTCGTTGGTGCTGCATCCATCCAGACAAGTGGACAGTGTTCCATCAGACTCTTTAATTGCCTTATAGATCGTGGAGAAAGCTTAGGGTACTGGGAGGTGAATCAATGGCGACAGAATACCCAGCCTTTGACCTTCTCTTGAAGCCACAGCATTTACTGGCTAGCCCAGTTGAACTTCTGGTCAGGATGGTGGAGGAATTGCTGGTGGTAACGTCACTGAATGTTAGGAGTAGGTGGTCAGACTCACTCTTGCTGGAGATTGTCTTTCCCTGACCCAAACTTAGGGCAAGTAAGAGGGGGTAAGTTCAAAGCAGATGTGTCGGGCAAGTTTTTTACACAGAGAGTGGTGGGTGCCTGGAATGCACTGCCAGGGGGTATTGGTGGAGGCAAATACGATAGAGGGGTTTAAAAGATAAGATATCTTTATTGGTCACATGTACATTGAAACATACAGCAAAATACATCTTTTGTGTAGAGTGTTCTGGGGGCAGCCCGCAAGTGTCGCCACACTTCCGGTGCCAACATAGCATGCCCACAACTTCCTAACCCGTACGTCTTTGGAATGTGGGAGGAAACCGGAGCACCCGGAGGAAACCCACGCAGACACGGGGAGAACGTACAAACTCCTTACAGACAGCGGTGGGAATTGAACCCAGGTCGCTGGTGCTGTAAAGCGTTATGCTAACCGCTACACTACCGTGCCTGCCCCAAAAGGCTCTTAGATGGGCACATGAATAAAGAGAGTGTCTGATCATTCAGATTCACACCCAGATTATTGTCATAAGCGCCAGGGTACAACGAAATTTCTTGCTTGCTTGAAGCTTACAGAGTAAACAGCATACACGGTAATAGCACATTAGTGTAACGGTTAGTGTAATGCTTTACAGCGCCCGCGACCCGGGTTCAATTCCCACCGCTGTCTATAAGGAGTTTGTATGTTCTTGCCGTGTCTTCGAGGGTTTCCTCCGGGTGCTCCGGTTTCCTCCCACATTCCAAACACGTACAGATTAGGAAGCTGTGGGCATGCTATGTTGGCGCCGGAAGCGTGGAGACACTTGCGAGCTGCTCCCAGAACACTCAACGCAAAAGACGCATTTCACTGTGTGTTTTGATGTACATGTGACTAATAAAGAAATCTTACTTTATCTTATTAAATACAATAAATACAGCGATGAGCTCAAAACAATGGAATGGTGCAAAATCTAGCAATGCAAACGGAGGTAGTGCAAAACGAAATGCTAAAGCGACAGTAATGGAAGAGGGAGAGTTGAGAGTCTGAGACCGTGGCAGCGCCACTGGGAAGGGGATGTGAGAGAGGTGATTGGTTCAGGAGTCTGACATCTGTGGGGAAGAAGCTGTTCTTGAGTTGGGACGTCCGGGCTTTCAAGTTCCTGTATCTTCTCCCGGAAGGTGGAAGGTGGCCATTATCACATCGCACAAATTGACCGCTGCATCTCCTATTTTCTAACAATGACCACACTTCAAAAGTGCTTCATTTACTTTGCAAAGAATTTAGGAGTGACCTGCAGGGTGCCAGGGAAATGCAAATAATGGTGAACTGGCTTATTTGCTTGACATTCCCCAGTGCAACTGCACACAGAAGGTTCCTTCGGGCAACAAGGAATCTATCAGCAGCTCTCCATAATGGCAGGAAATGGACACTGAGTCAAAGTGTGGAGGGTAATGATGTTTACAGCAAGGCTTCCTCTTTAAGAGTTTCACTTGCTTTGCCCACTGTTGTACAGAGTTTCCGCTCACTCCACCGGGCCTGTACTAATTCCCAACTGTACAACAAACAGTTTGATTTCAGAAAGCACACTGAAAGAAATCAGAAAAGCAGCATGTTTTGTTACCTTTTACAACTATTCATCAAGCTTCAGGTGTACAGAAACTTGGTCAGACACCATTGTGTTTCTTTGTTCATTTCCAGCATTCATTGACCTTACTGGAGAAGGGAGCAGTGAGTCATCCTTGGGAACTGCTGGGTACAACTGTGTGGTTTGCCATCTCACAGGGCAGTTCAGTTCATCTACATTGCTGTGGTCTGGAGTCACAAATTCCAAGAACGAGTCATTAACATAAATGCTCTGTATTGTAACATGAGGGCACTATGACTCTGAAATAGTTTTGACTGGTAATTGGTAATCGGTTTATTATTGTCATATGTAGCAAGATAAAGTGAAAAGCTTTTGTTTGCATGTCATCCAGACAGAGCATTCCATACATCAGTACATTGTCACCTTCCTGTCTTATCAGATTCAATCATCTTCAGCCCTTCCACCTATCACCTCCCAGCTTCTGGCTCCATCTCCACTCTTCCCCTCCTTCCCCTGCCTATCATCCTCCCTCACCCAGATCCACCCATCACTAACCAGCTCTTGCTCCACCCCTTCCCTCCACCTTTTTATACCAGCTATCGCCCCTCTAACTTTCAGTCCAGCTGAAGGGTCTTAACCTGAAATGTTGACTGTCCATTTCCCTCCATAGATGCTGCCTGACCTGTTGAGTTCCAGTGTGTTGCTCCAGATTCCAGCATCTGCGGTCTCATGTGTCTCTGTGAATGCATTGAAGTAGTCCAAAAAGAAAACAAAAACAGAATACAGAATATAGTGTCACAGTTCCGGAGAAAGTGCAGTGCAGGCAGACAAATAAAGTGCAAGGGCCATGATGAGGTAGATTGGGAGATCAAGAGCAGTGATCGTTCTCAGTGGCGCTGATGGGACATCTTTGACCTGCAATGTTGTCTCTGTTTTGTTCCCTTCATGGATATTGACTGAATGTTTGAGAATTTGCAACATTTTCCATCTTATTGCAGATTTCCAGCTATTGTAGTAGCTTACTTCAGGAATTTTCTTCCATTGAATTTGTTGGCAGCATACGGTGGTTAAGCAGGAAGTTGAGTGTCACTGACCATGGATCTACAGAACACACGGCCTAGCAGTTAGTGCAACACTATTACAGCGCCAGCGATCGGGGTTCAATTCCGGCCGCTGTCTGTAAGGAGTTTGTACGTTCTCCTGTGTCTGCATGGGTTTCCTCCGGGTGCTCCGGTTTCCTCCCACATTCTAAAGACGTACGGGTAGGTTAATTTGGGGGTTTAAAATGGGCGGCGCGAACTCGTTGGGCTGGAAGGGCCTGTTACCACGCTGTAAATAAAATTTTAAAAAATTTAATTTAAAAAGAGTACACTTGACCTCACCATCTTATTCGTTATGACCTTGCACCTTATTGTCTGCCTGCACTGTACTTTCTTTGTAACTTTATTCTGCATTCTGTTCTTGTTTTACCTTGAACTACCTTAATGCTCCGTTGTAATGAATCGATCTGTATGGACGGTATGCAAGATAAGTTTTTCACCGTATCTTGGTACGTGACAATAATAAACCAATTTACCAGTTATCTTGATCTGTATCCCAACTGGAGACAATTGAAGCTTTCAATACTCTGATCAAAGGATTTATTGTTAAGTTGGGACCTCAAGGGGTGTGGAGCAATGGTGAGTAGATCGAACTGAGATGCACATCAACCTGATTGAAGTGGGGAGCAGGTGCGGCAGGCAGTGCAGCCTACTGATGTCTCCAACTTCCTGAAACATTATACAGATACCCAGGCACAGTAGTGTAGCAGTTAGCATAATGCTTTTACAGTGCCAGTGACCCAGGTTCAATTCCAGCCGCTGCCTGTAAGGAGTTTTTACATTCTCCGTGTCTGCGTGGGTTTCCTCCGGGTGCTCCGGTTTCCTCCCACATTCCAAAGGCGTACGGGTTAGGAAGTCGTGGGCGTGCTATGTTGGCGCCAGAAGCGTGGCGACACTTGCGGGCTGCCCCCAGAACACTCTACGCAAAAGATGCATTTCACTGTGTGTTTCGATGTACATGTGACCAATAAAGATATCTTATCTTATCTTGTCAATTGAATTCAATTAAACCAACTAATGCACGGGCATATAATGGGCAGTAAATGCCACCCTGCCCATTTGAAGACCTACCAATGTAGAATGCCACAATCCCCAACCTCGCCACCTGCACACCGCTGCCCCCACCCGCCTTTCTTATCTGCTGCTGAAATGTATACATGCCAAGCCTGCCCTACTTTCCATGAGTTGGTCTCAGAGATGGAAGCAGGAAGGATTAGGGAATTTTCCTGGTTTTCAGTATCGTCTTTGCTCTATTGACCAAGAGGGCAATAACACCATCAGCTATAGGAGCAGAATTAGGCCATTCGGCCCATCGGATCTGCTCCGCTATTCAATCATGGCTGAGTTTATTCAACTTTCTCCCTGTTACCCTTCACCACCCCCCCCCCTCCACCTTACCAAACAGAGCATCCGTGATGTCCACTCATAGTGTTTCATTTAAATGATATTCCATTTCCAAGTCAAGTCGAGTTTATTGTCAACTGCACAGGTACAGTGAGGTACAGGTACAATGAAAAACTTGCTTGCAGCAGCATCACAGGCACGTAGGTACAGACAACACACAGAACATGAATTATACATAAATTATACCATACAGTGGAAAAAAAGACTGTGCAAATGCAGGACCTTAGTGCAAAAAACAAAGTCACAATCAGAGACAAGTCCACGGTAGTGCAAGAGGTGGTCTGTAGTGTTCCGTTGCTGAGGTTGGGTTAGGGTTGTGCAGGTCGGTTCAAGAACCTGATGGTTGTAGGAAAGTAGCTGTTCCTGAACCCGGTGGTGTGGGACTTCAGGATTCTGTACCTCCTGCCTGATGGTAGCAGCAAGAAGATGGCATGACCTGGGTGGTGGGGATCCTTGATGATAGATGCCGCCTTCTTGAGGCAGTGCCTCCTGTAGATGGTGTGAGTGGTGGGGAAGGCTGTGTCCGTGATGGACCGGGCTGTGTCCACTACTTTCTCTACGAGAAAGCTCCCGTGGACTGAACGAGACCCAATTTCAAGGCTTCTGGGGTTTCATCTGGGGACCGCAGTACCTTGAAGCAGAGTCCCTTCACAATCAGAGCTAATAAACTCAATGTATAGCTGGGGAATCAAACCCACTTCTGCAAGTGAAAGCAGTAACCCTGGCCTTGGTACAATTTGTTGGAGATATCTTTGAGATAAACTCACCTCACAAAGAGCCCACACTGTTGCTCATGACCACCACACTCAAGTTAAAGATTTACCCTCAGTCTTCACCTAGAGGCAAAACGTCTCTTTTATTAATTACAGGGAGCTGCGGAGGGTCTCCACTGCGCATTGCATTACAATGTGAATCCACTGTGATACCAACCAGCCCGTTAATTATTAATCCAACATTTATAGCAATAATGGTTTGTCAGTGTGAGTAGGTATTTCAGGAAAGTGCTAAAGAGCTAAGATGGAAGCATTTCCAAATAGAAATGTCTGGGGTTATGACATATTACGTGTGATACAGTGCTGGTTCCCAGTGGCCCCTGAATGGAGCCAGTCATGTGTGCTGTGGTCAGGCATGGCAGGAAATACAACCTCAGATTTCTATTCAAGTCATAGCTGCAGGACTTCAAGAGGCAATTTGCAGAAATTGTAAGGATCGCTCAACTCCTCCTAATTTTCCTGCTTAGATGACAAGGGGTAGGGAAGAAACACAATTGCAAAGCACGTTAATGGAAGATGATTGACACGGCAGTCAGGAACTACACTTAAGCACAGTCTGTGAGTTCCAGCAGGAAATATCCTTCATTTTCTTCTGCTGCACAGTAATTAGACCATCAAGGTTAGAGCGCTGTGTCCAGGCTCTGCTTTCAGGTTTTTGGCTGGTGGACGGTTGGGAAAGACCGACAAACCTTTTTGCTGCTTTGCAGTAAAGTCCACGGTCAGTCTTTTACCATATCTGTAGTTGCATGCATTTGATTTTACAGTGGTGGAGGTGGTCACTTCTTCAGATCAAATCCATCATCTTCAGCTCTTTGTGACCTCCACCTGTCACCTCCCAGCCTCTGTCACTACTCCCACTCTCCCCTCCTCCATCTGCCTATCACCCCCCCTCACTTGGATCCACCTGTCGCCTGCCTGATCTTGCTCCAGCCATTCCCCTCACCTCTTTCTCCCCTCTTTCAGTCCAGATGAAGGGTCTCAACCTGAAACATCCACTGTCCATTTCCCTCCACAGATGCTGCCTGACCCGCTGAGTTCCTCCAGCAGTTTCTTTATTGGTCACTGTACCCATTGGTAGTCTGGCATCAGCTGCTGACTGTCCATGTCCTCTGTACCAGATTCAAGCCTTGTTATATTTTCATGGGATCTTGGATGAGTTGTTTAATGGGGACATGTACAAACATATGAATTAGGGATAGAAATAAGCTACTCAACCCCTTAAAGGCTGCTCTGCTGTTTAGTAAGATCAGAGCTCATTTCATTGTTAGCTCATTCTGGTCTACCGTGGTAACCTTTCACCCCTTGTTTCTCAAGAATCTGCCTCTGTCTTAAAAATATTCTAAGACTTTGTTTTCACCCTTTGACGAAGAGAATTGCAGACTCACCACCCTCTGAGAGAAAACGTTTCACCTCATCTCTATCTTAGATGGTTAACCCCTTTATTTTTAAACAATGATCCCTAGTTCTCGAGTCTTCCACAAGAAGAAACATCTTCTCCACAATCACCCTCAGGATCGTAGATGCTCCTGTCTCAGTGTTCCTTCCAGTACTGACCTGAACCAAAAACTCTATCCCTCTCTCCAGTGATGCTGAATGTTTCCTGCATCTTCTGTTTTTATTTCGGGTTTCCAGCATCCACTGTATTTTGCTTCCTTTGGTCCTTGCTGTCAAATGTTGAAGGGTCTTTGGCACTGAATTTGTCCCACAGGGTCTTCCTTATTTGTTGAAGTTGAGTCATAGAACAATACAGCATGGATACAGGCCTTTCGGCCCAACCAGTCCATGCCGACCATGGTGCCCAATTTCTTGTGTTCGGCCCATATCCCTCTAAGCCCCACCCCTCCTATCCAAGTGCTTCTTAAATGATACTGTTGTACCTGCCTCACCCACTTCCTCTGGCAGCTCGTTCTAGACACTCACCTCCCTCTGTGTGAAAAATTGCCCCTCAGGTCGCTCTTAAATCTTTTCCCTCTCACCCTAAACTTATACCCCCTAGCATTGGACTCCCTTACCCTGGGGAAAAGACCGTTACCATCCACCCTATATGCCTCTCATAATTTTAAACACCTCTATAAGTTCGGTCCTTATTCTCCTAAATTCTAAGGAATAAAGACCTAGCCTTGGCAGGCATGGTAGTGTAGCGGTTAGCCTAACACTATTACAGTGCCAGCATCCCAGGTTCAATTCCGGCCACTGTCTGTAAGGAGTTTGTATGTTCTCCCCGTGTCTGCGTGGGTTTCCTCCAGGTGCTCCGGTTTCCTCCCACATTCCAAAGACGTACGGGTTAGGAAGTTGTGGGCGTGCTATGCTGGCGCCGGAAGCGTGGCGACACTTGCGGGCTGCCCCCAGAACATTCTATGCGATAAAAGATGCATTCACTGTGTGTTTTGATGTACCTGTGACTGATTAAGATATCTTAACTTATCTTATCTCTCCCTGTAACTCAGACCCTCTAGTCCTTGCAACGTCCTCGTAAATCTTCTCTGCGCTCTTTCCAGTTTATCCACGTCTTTCCTATAACAGGGTCACCAGAACTGGACACAGTGCTCCAAGTGCGGCCTCACCAATGACCTATACAACTGCAACATCACGTCCCAGCTCCATGCCCTGACTGATGAAGGCCAGCATGCACAAACCCTATTTCACCACCTTGTCTATCTGTGATGGCGCTTTCAACGAACTTTCAGTGAACTATGCACTTGGGGGTTGTGTACAGTTGGTAGTTTGGGTATGCATTTGAGATTCATTATTTGGGCTGTTTCTTTGGGCCTCCATCACAATCAAATGGCTACCGTCCGTGTGTGGCGCTGCTTCACCTCGTGTCTACAGATACCTGCCAGCACTTCAAACAGTGGATGGAATTGTACAATAACGTGAGCAGTGAGAGTGCGACCATTGGGGATTCCAATCATTGTCCAGTCATTGACTCCTAACCTGCTGAGTGAAGCAGTCACTCCCGTGAAAAGGGTAATGCTTTCATGCAGCTTCACTTGGGAAATTTGCAAAATACAGTTCATGTGTTTCTCATGAGGAAGTAGGAACAAGGGTGGGCCATTAGAACATAGAACATAGAACAGTACAGCACAGAACAGGCCCTTCGGCCCACAATGTTGTGCTGACATAGCTAATCCCTCCTACCTACAGAATGCTCATATCCCTCCATTTTCCTCTCATTCATGTGCCCATCCAAGCCCCTCTTAAAAGCCCCCAATGAATTTGCCTCCACCACCCTATCAGGCAACACATTCCAGGCATCCACCACTCTCTGGGTAAAAAACTTACCCCTCACTTCTGTTCTGAACCTACCCCCTCTCATCTTAAATGCATGCCCTCTGGTATTGGATCGCTCAATAATGGGAAAAAGATATTGCTTGTCCACTCTATCTATGCCCCTCATAATTTTATACACTCCCAACAGATCACCCCTCAGCCTCCGTCGCTCCAGAGAAAAGAGCCCAAGTTTGTCCAGCCTCTCCAGATAGCACATACCCTCTAATCCAGGCAGCATCCCAGTAAACCTCCTCTGCACCCTCTCTAAAGCCTCGACATCCTTCCTATAGTGAGGTGACCAGAATTGCACGCAATACTCTGAAATAAGATAAGATATCTTTGTTAGTCACATGTACATCGAAACACACAGTGAAATGCGTCTTTTTGCTCAGAGTGTTCTGGGGGCAGCCCGCAAGTGTTGCCACGCTTCCAGCACCAACTTAGCATGCCCACAACTTCCTAACCCGTACGTCTTTGGAATGTGGGAGGAAACCGGAGTACCTGGAGGAAACCCACGCAGACACAGGGAGAACGTACAAACTCCTTATAGACAGTGGCTGGAATTGAACCTGTGTCGCTGGTGCTGTAATAGCATTACACTAACCGTTACACTACCGTGCCTGCCCAGGTAGTCTAACTAAATGTGGCTTAACCAGAGTTCTATAGAGATGCATCATAACTTCTTGACTCCTGTACTCAATACCTTGATTAATGAAAGCCTTCTTAACCACCCTATCTACCTGTGAAGCCACTTTCAATGAGCGATTGACTTGCACCCCTAGGTCTCTCTGCTCTTCAACACTGTTAAGGGTCTTGCTCTTAAGAGTGTGTTGCTTCTTGACATTAGTCTCACCAAGGTGCAACGCTTCACATTTATCTGGGTTAAACTCCATCTGCCATTTCTCTGCCCACATCTGCAGCTGATCTATCTCACGCTTTATCCGTCGCCAGTCTTCTACACTACTCACAGCTCCGCCAATCTTGGTATCGTCTGCAAACTTACTAACCCACCCATCAACGTACTCATCCAGCTCATTCTTGTACATCACAAACAGCAGAGAGATCTGTACTGGTGTATAATTTTATACACTTACAACAGATCATCCCTGCGGAACACCACTACTCACAGGCCTCCAGCCCACATAAGTCCCTTTAACCACCACCCTCTGTCTTGTTTGGCCATTCTCCCTAACCCCATTTTCCTTCCCTGCCCCTACACTCTAGTTGTGATCAAGGGTCATTGACTTTGAAACATTATCTCTGATTTTCTCTCCACAGAAGCTGTCTGATCCGTTGAGGATTTCTCGCATTTTCTGTTTTTAATTTCAGATTTCCATCAGCTGCTCTTTTTCGCCTTTCTACATCTCTGTACCCCCTAATTTCCAGAATTCTCACTTTTGAATGAATTCATTGGCTCAGCTTCCACAGACTTCTGAGGGGGAATTCTAAAGATTTGTGAGCATTTGAGTGAAGAAATCACTCCTCATTTCAGCCTTAAGGCCCATTTTGAGACGGTGACTGTTAGTTCTGGCCTCTGCGGTAGGGGACCCTCTTCCTGCGTCTACTCTGCCAAGCCCTCCAAGAGTCTTGTAGCTTCAATGAGGGATGTCCAAGATGTCCATCTAAGCTAGTCCCATGAGAGATGTCAAAGAGAACTAACTTGGTCATCTTGCTCAGTGTGGACCAGTTGGGGAGAAGGGTCTGTTGCTCTGCTTTATGACTCTAAGACTCTATTAGATTATCTTTCATTCTTCAAAACTCTAGAGAACAGAGGCCTAGTCTACTCAACCTCTCCTCAAGTGACAGACCCACCATCCCAGGGTCCAACCTGTTGAATCTTCGCTCTATTCACTCCTTGCACTTCCAGTTTCTCCTCCTTACAGTTTAATTACCTCATCTTCTCAAGTCACAAGATTTCACACGTCACACGTTTCCAATTCTCAATCACCAGCTTTTCATCTTTGAACCAAATAGCTCTTCACACAGCTGTGATAAGACCATTGAACGGTCCCCTAGTATGATAAGATGGACTCTTGACCTCATAATCTACCTCATTATGGCCTTGCACCTTATTGTCTGCCTGCACTGCACTTTCTTTGTGACTGTAACACTTTATTCCACGTTTTCCCTTGTACTACCTCAATGCACTGACGTGATGAAATGATCTGTATGGATGGCGTGCAAAACAAAGTTTTTCACTGTACCTTGGTACACGTGACAGTAATAAACCAGTTTACCAATTTACAATGGACAGCAGACATCTGGAGCCATCTTCTTCCAAAAAGGACGTGGATGCTGACAGCTGCTCTCTTTGCCTTGATAGAACCATAGAATGATATAGCAAAGGAAGAAGTTGAAAAAACTTTTATTATTCTCCCCCCCCCCACCAAGGTAAATCACAGGTTTAAGGTGATTGGTTGAAGCAGAGGAAAAATAAGAAATGTTACAATGCAGCTGGGTACTACCCACAAGAGTGGTGGATAATAATGGTCAAAATGAAATTGGATAAATAACTTAAAGAGATATCACAGGAGTATTTGGAAAGAGAAGGAACGTGCATCTGATAGGATGGCTCTTTCAAAGAGCTAGTATGATATAAAGGGTGAAATGGCCTCATCCCTTGCAGCATCATTCTATGATTTTATCAGGTAAATGGAGCCAAGTGATAGCTAACCAACGTTCCTGTGACATTATGCAGAGAAAACATGACAACAGGCACAGTAGTGTAGCGGTTAGCGTAACGCTATTACAGCGCCAGCGACCTGGGTTCAATTCCGGCCGCTGTCTGTAAGGAGTTTGTACGTTCTCCCCGTGTCTGTGTGAGTTTCCTCCGGGTGCTCCGGTTTCCTCCCACATTCCAAAGATGTATGGATTAGGAAGTTGTGGGCATGATATGTTGGTGCCGGAAGCGTGGCGACACTTGCGGGCTGCCCCCAGAACACTACGCAAAAGATGTATTTCATTGTGTGTTTCGATGTACATGTGACTCATAAAGATATCTGATCTGATCTGATCTTATCTGATCTTATAATCTTCCCCCTCCCCCTGTACAGGTGAGGCCCGTGTTACATAGGGTTTGGGTAATGGAACTTCACTCTTTCAGAATTCACAAATCCTAATGAAAAATCTGAGACACAGAATAAAAATTCACTCTTGCAGAAGTTGTGTCTTTTTTTTCCAACTCTCATTTCCTTGACACATGCGCAGATGATGTGGCTTTGCATTACGGAAACTCACAATAAGGATGGTTTTCTGGGAAGGGGAGGGTGGCCTGTATGTAGCTAGCTCGTAGCTAGTTATGGGGTGCAGTCATCGCACACAAGTCTCATTCCATTACTTCCTTTCCCCCTCCGACAGCCCAGGGTTTGAAGGTCAATACGGAAGTTCCAATCCAGCAAAAGATCAGCTGGGCAATGAATAGCTGTGCTGGAGGTTTCTCGTCTCAATATTTCCATATCCCCAGGGCAATACATGATGCAATGGGATACTTTGAATTTTTCCTCTGAAGTGACTCCTTTGCAGGAACTTTGTGAGCCCATTTATTGAATCTTGTGCAATTGCGGTTGAAACTTCCCCAAGATTTGTAAATTGGAAACATAACTTCAAAAGGGCATCTGGACACAAAAGCACATCGTCAAGGTTCGTTTCTCAGTCAGAGCTGTGCCTTTGTGTTAAGTGATGGAAATTCTGAGTTAATGGGTAAGATTGCACAGAAATTGGAGCCAACACTCAAAGCCAAATAATCCGCAGTGATGCATTTGTGGACTTTTTGGTGAGGAGTTGGCAGAGTTGTGATGGGGGAATTATTTTCATAAAGTTTCCTCTTCCAGTTCTGTGCCTACTTCCCCTGTCAACCTCTCCTTCTCTCTCCCCCTCTCCCCAAACAGTTAGACTCTTAATGAGGAGTGGGACTACATCATTATCCCCATGCTCATAAAGTCACAGAACAATACAGCACAGATACAGGCCCTTCGGCCCAACCAGTCCATGCCGACCACAGTGCCCCCCCCCCCAGCTGGTCCCAATTTCCTGCGTTCGGCCCACATCCCTCCAAGCCCCTCCCCTCCATGTACCTATCCAAGTGTTTCTTAAATGATTCTATTGTACCTGCCTCACCCACTTCCTCTGGCAGCTCGTTCCATATACTCACCACCCTCTGCATGAAAAAGTTGCCCTTCAGGTCTCTTTTAAATCTTTCCCCTCTCACCCTAAATCTATGCCCCCTCAGTTTTGGACTCCCCTTCCCTGGGGAAAAGACTGTTACCGTCCACCTTATTTATGCCTCTCAGAATTTTAAACATTTCTAGATCGCCCCTCATTCTCCTACATTCCAAGGAATAAAGACCCAGCCTGGCCAACCTCTCCCTGTAACTCAGGCCCTCGTGTCCTGGCAACATCCTCGTAAATCTTCTCTGCACTCTTTCCAGTTTAACCACGTCTTTTCTATAACAGTGGGACCAAAACTGTACACAGTGCTCCAAATGCAGCCTCACCAATAACTTATACAACTGCAACATAATGTCCCATGCAACATAATGATGGCATCTTTCCTGAGCCTCTCAGAACATGTGTGGTGCTACAATCATTGTCTATCCAGTATTTCCATGATTACAGAGTTCCTTGCAGGCCAGTTAGGAAGTCACAATGTCTGGAACTGAAGTCCCAAAAACAAATGACACTATCCATTCTTTCTAGCTCCTTGGATTTGTTTGACACTCCTAAAGTTATTCAGAGATCTGTTAAGATTCCAGTTAATTTCAAAGGAAGCTTTTGAGGTTGATTGTCCTGTTCCTGCACTTGGAAGTTTGAGGTTACCTGAGCTGTTGAACACCAGGAATGAAGCAGGCAATATAAAAAGGGAGTTTTGCCCGATTTTCCAACGTTCAGGTTCTGGTTTCGATTACTCTGATTCAGTTCACTGCTCTGTGTGTAATGAATAGCATACAGAGGCTGTGTCAATGGTGAAAGTAATTCCTTCGACTTCACTGGATTTTCTGCAAGATATCCCCGATGTTTCTCAGCATTAAGTCCTGCAAGGTTTGGGACTCCCTAATGCACCAGGACTTACAGGTCGAGTTACACCCCTGTTTCCTGATTCCTCTCCAGTGTTGGACTGGAGAATCAGCCCTTGGATCCAGCACTAGGTTAGAGGTGACACAGATCTGCCTAATCATTCATTTTCTCATGTGATTGTGTGGCTGTCGTGAAAAAAGTGAAAGAGAGGGCAAGTGTCATTTTTAAAACAATTTGTGGTTTGTTTAATATATTTGAAAGTATTTAAAATGGATTCTATTTTTAACTAATAATTTAAAAAAACTATTTATTTCATTTTTAGCAATCTTTAAATGTTTTTGAATGTCAGAAACATTCAAGAGTATGAAGAACTTTGACAGCCGGCAAAGCTGGTGGGGGGGAGAAGTGGAGAGCGGTTTGACTCCTGGGCTAGCAAGATCAGGGAACAGTACATCCTTCCTAAGATAAGGGGCCCAAAAGATTTTAAAAGCAATCACAGATGAGAGGATGGGAGGATGGCCTCCACTGGATTTGTAGCCAGAGGTCTGGACCACTGATCTAGGGACAAGAATTCAAACTGTGGCAGCAAGGGGATTTAGATTAAGAGCATATGAGGTGATGTACTTTGGAAAGTCAAACCAGCATAGGACTATGAACAGTAGGGCACTCGGGAGTGTAATGGAACAGAGGGACCTAAAGTAGAAGGGCATAGTTTGTTGAAAGCAGCATCACAGGTAGACAGGGTGGTGAAAAAGGAGTTTACCACTCTGGCCTTCATCAGACAATGCATTGATTTAGAGGAGTTGAGACATGATGTTGCAGTTGCATGGTAGTGTAGCGGTTAGCATAACCCTATTACAGCGCAAGTGACCCAGGTTCAATTCCGGCCACTGTCTGTAAGGAGTTTGTACGTTCTCCCTGTGTCTGCTTGGGTTTCCTCTGGGTGCTCCGGTTTCCTCCCACATTCCAAAGACGTACGGGTTAGGAAGTTGTGGGCATGCTATGTTGGCACCAGAAGCATGGAGACACTTGTGGGCTGCCCCCAGAACACTCTACTCAAAAGATGCATTTCACCGTGTGTTTCGATGTACATGTGACTAATAAAGGTACCTTATCTTATCTCACCTTATCTTATAAATCGTTGATGAGGCCGCATTTGGAGTATATGGTACAGTTTTGGTCACCCTATTATAGAAAAGACGTGGTTAAACTGGAAAGAGTGCAGAGAAGATTTACGAGGATGTTGCCAGGACTAGAGGGCCTGAGTTACAGGGAGAGGTTGGCCAGGCTGGGTCTTTATTCCTTGGAATGTAGGAGAATGAGGGGCGACCTTATAGAAATGTTTAAGATTCTGAGAGGTATAGATAAGGTGGACGGTGACAGTCTTTTCCCCAGGGTAGGGGGAGTCCAAAACTAGGGGGCATAGGTTTAGGGTGAGAGGGGAAAGATTTAAAAGGGACCTGAGGGGCAACTTTTTCACGCAGAGGGTGGTGAGTATATGGAACGAGCTGCCAGAGGAAGTGGGTGAGGCAGGTACAACAGTATCATTTAAGAAGCACTTGGATAGGTACCTGGAGGGGGAGGGGGGGGGCTTGGAGGGATGTGGGCCAAACGCAGGAAATTGGGACCAGCTGGGTGGTCCCAAAGTGGTCAGCATGGACTGGGTGGGCCAAAGGGCCTGTATATGTGCCGTGTTGCTCAATAACTCTATGACTCTAGAACACAGAACAGAGACCCTTCATCTGAACTGAAAGCTAGAGGGGAGGCAGCCAGTATAAAGAGGTGCGGGGAAGGGGTGGAGCAAGGGCTGGCAAGTGATAGGTGGATCCAGGTGAGGGAGGATGATAGGGAGATGGGGGAGGGGAGAGAGTGGGGATGGCGCCAAAAGCTGGGAGGTGACAGGGGGAGGTGACAAAGGGCTGAAGACTCTAGAAGATGATAGGAGAGAGAAGGTGGAGCTTGGGATCAAGGGAGGGAGGTGGGTATTTATAAAGCACCTCTCTTGATCCAGACCTGACTAAGTCACACTAGAGCCAGTGACTTACCTTTGCAGTCGCTGTTGCAATGTGGGGAAAGTGACAGCTGATTTGGGCACAGCAAGCTCCCACAGTCAGTAAAGAGATAATATCCAGATAAGCTAGAGATGTTAATGGAGAACAAACTAGTCCCAGGGTACTGTGGAGAAGTCCACTGTTCCATTGAGAGCATGGGTTTAACACGTTATCTAAAAGCCAAGCCCTCTGAGAGAGCAGTGCTCCCTCTGTACACCACTGAGGCGATCCCCAAACTGCCTTCTGCCTGCAAAGTTTTTACGTAAAACTAAACAGTAAAAAAAATTAGTTGGCACTTCACGCTCTGCGACAATGCCAGTCTCACCAAGTCCAGCACTGAAACCCAATAGTGAGATGTTGACCCAGAAACCATAGAACCATAGAACCATAGAACTATACAGCACAAAACAGGCCCTTCAGCCCACCATGTTGTGCCGTCCATCAAACCACCCTCACACTATCTAACCCTTTCCTCCCGCATATCCCTCCATCTCACATTCCTCCATATGCCTATCCAACAAGCTCTTGAACCTGTCCAATGTATCTGCCTATAACACTATATCCACCTGTCTGAAACATTATAAAGCCAGAGACAGCTCAAGCTACAGCAGAGAAACAGCCCCTCCCATCACTGAGTCTGCATTGACCATCAACCACAAGTTGGGTCTGTGCTTTGTCACCAGAGCTGGACTTGAACTCACAACATCCTGACTCAGGGGTGAGAAGAAAACAGGATTCAAAACTTTCTGCTTCACCCCTTCTATCCAGAAGCACTGAAGATGGGTAGCACTGCACTGTTAACTGAGATCAACACCTCATTGACAAGAGTATAAAAGCAGGATGTATTGCTGCGGCTTTATAAGGTGTTGGTCAGACCACGTTTGGAATATTGTGAGCAATTTTGGGCCCCTTATTTAAGGAAAGATGTGCTGGTCCTGGAGAGGGTCCAGACGAGATTCACAAAAATCATTCCAGGAATGAGGAGCGTTTGATGTCTCTGAGCCTGTACTTGATGAGTGGGGATCCCACTGAAACCTACAGGATACTGAAAGGCCTGGATAGAGTGGACGTGGAGAGGATGTTTCCATCAGTGGGCGAGTCCAGGATCCGAGGCACAGCCTCAGAATAAAGGGATGTTCCTTTAAAACTGAGATCAGCCAGAAGGTGGTGAATCTGTAGAATTCGTTGCCACAAAGGGTGGTGGAGGTCAAGTCATTGGGTGTATCTAAGGCAGAGATGGATAGGTTCTTGATTGGTAAGGGGGTTAAGGGTTACAGGGAGAAGACGGGAGAATGGGGATGAAACAATCAGCCATGATTGAATGGCAGACCGGACTTGATGGGCCGAATGGCCTAATTCTGCTCCTATATCTCATGGTCTTATGAAATGCATCTGTGTATGACGGTTTGGTGGTTCAGAAGTTAGCGCTGCTGCCTCACAGCTCCAGGGTTTAATCCTGACCGCGGGTGCTGTCTGTGTGGATTCTGCACGTTCTCCCTGTGACCATGTGGGTTCCCTCCGGGTACTCCGGCTTCCTCCCACATCCCAAATTCTTGTGGGTTGGTAGGTTAACTGGCCGGCATAAATTGACGGTAGTTGATGGGAATGTGGAAAGGATTAAAAATGGGATTAACGTAGAATCTAAGTCTGTGGTTGACGGTCGGTGTGGACTCAGTGACCAGAAAGCCTGTTCCTATGCTGTAGCTGGAGCTCCCCATGGCTTTATGATGTTTCAGACAGGTGGACATAATGTCTCTGTATTAACATCTCACTGTGTGGTTTCAGCGCTGGATTTGGTGAGACTGGAATTGGGAGCACATTTTTATGGCCTCATTACGGCCTTGCACCTTATTGTCTGCATGAACTGCACTTTCTCTGTAACTGTAACACTTTATTCTGCATTCTGTTACTGTTTTCCCTTGTACCACCTCGATATACTGATGTGGTGAAATGATCTGTATGGATGGCATGAAAAAAAGCTTTTGTATCCCACAGTGATAAGACTATTGAACAGTTCCCTTATACAATGAGATGGACTCTTGACCTCACAACCTACCTTGTTTGACCTTGCACCTTATTGTCTACCTGCAATGCACTTCCCTGTAGCTGTGACACCTTACTTTGTATTCTGTTATTGTTTTTACTCTGTACTACCTCATTGGACTGTGCTAATGAATTGATCTGTACGAACGGTATGCAAGACAAGTTGTTCACTGTACCTTGGTACAAGTGACAATGATAAACCAATACCAATACTTTTCACTGTACATGTGACAATAATAAACCAATTTCCCAATTTACATTGCTGCATATTGTTAAGTGTTGGATAGCCAATTAATTCTTTTTTTACTGTTTAGTTTTAAGTAAAAACTTGGCAAGCAAAAGGGGTTTGATGAGAATGAGGAACAGACAGGGTCGATTCAGCTTTAGATACTAACAGACTCAAGAAAAACTGGGTCGAGCAGTATCTGTGGGGGGGGGGGGGAGTGGGGGAAGGAATTGTCAACGCTTCAAGTCGAAACCCTGCATCAGGACTCTGATACCCGAACCGTCAACAATTCCCTTCCCCACCACAGATGCTGCTCGACCTGCTGAGTTCCTCCAGCAGATTGTTTGTGGCCCCAGACTCCAGCATCTGCAGTCTCTTGTGTCTCAAGAAGTGTGGGGCTGTTGCAGGAGAGTAACGCTGAGGTAAATCATCAGTTGTGACCTAATTATATAGTGAAGGGGCAGGTGCAAGGGCTAAATGAATTACTCCTGCTTATGTTTTTATGTTTTTATGTTAGTCTGTGCAATCTCTCAAGGGCAGGAAAGGTGGACACACTGGATTCAATCCCCTTAAATCAAATTTTTATCTCTGCTTCAGAACCATTTTGCGCTCACTGGTTGTTTGTTTAATGAAGTACACAAAGCACTCTGGCTCCCTCTAAGCCCACTGATGACTGCCTCCCATCTTTTCTTCCTTACTACACTTGTGACGGGAAATTCAAGAGCAATTGTTGGGAAAATATTTCCCTTCAGGTCTGCCGCAGTCATTTTCCTCCATACTTTTATTTAGACTGTTCCTGGTGATCTCCAGACACAAGGCACTTCATACTAATCAGATTAAATGCAAGTGTGGTTCACTATAGCCCACCATCCATATTGCTGGGGTGCTTTCAGTGTCCGTGAAGCTTGTTATCGTGCCTTCTCGATCATGAATCCTGCCATTGTGGAGTGCTCTGAAAGCAATGAATAGGGCGAGTGTGCCAACAGAATGAAAAGTAACAAAGCCACAAGAGTTACATCAGACAACAACACTTCAATAAAGTGCCCAGCCCAGCAGACTAGCGACATGTCTTGTTAAACTCTTGTGTTAAAAATTATCAAACAGCTCTTTCAGGAACTTTCCTTTTGTAACCGTTTTTTTCACCACTTTAACCTTCCAAGGGGTTAACCTCGGTAGGTTTTTAAACTCAGCACCCTCGGCAAGAACAGCTAGCATTAATAAATGTAAGTTTCAACTCAATAGAAAGAGTCCAAGGCTTTTCAAAGGAGACCCTATCAGGCAAAGATTTGACACTGAGTTACTTAAACATCCATCATCAAAGATCCCCACCATCCGGTCCGTGCCATCTTCTCACAGCTACCATCGGGCAGGAGGTACAGAAGCCTGAAGTCCCACACCACCAGGTTCAGGAACAGCTACTTCCCTTCAACCATCCGGTTCTTGAACCTACCAGCACAACCCTAATCACTCCCTCAGTATAGCAAAACTATGACCACCTTGATCCCTTTGCATCACAATGGACTTCTTTTTGTTCTAATTTTGTTCCTTTTTGTAAAAATCGTGTATAATTTATGTTTTCCTTGCGAATGTTGTGTATCTGACGTTATGTGCCTGTGATGCTGCTGCAAGTAAGTTTTTCTGCACCTGTGCATACACATACTTGTGCAGATGACAATAAATTCGACTTTGAAAAGGTATTAGGACACGTGATTAGATAGTTTGGTCAAAGAGGTAGGCTTACAGTGAGTCTTATAGCAGAAAGAAGATGTAGTGAGGCAGAAGGGTTTAGGCAGCTGAAGGCAAAGCTATCCATTGGATTTGGGGATGAGTGAGTATATTTCTGTTGAACTTATAAGTTTAATCTTCTTGAATCTCTTTCTGCCTGTTCTTGTGTTCTCCAAATCAATAAATATCTGTTTTTTCCTTCACAGTAGAGCAGCACAGTGGCACAGTTGGTAGAGCTGTTGCCTCACAGCTCCTACGACCCGGGTTCGATCCTGATCTCCGGTGCCATCCATGTGGAGTTTTCACGATCTCCCTGTGACCTCGGGGGTTTTCTCCGGGTGCTCCAGTTTCCTCCCACATTCCAAAGGCAAGCTGGTTGCTGGGTTAATTGGCCACTGTATATTGCCCCTAGTGTGTAGGTGAGTAGTAGAGTCTGAGGGTAACTGATGGGAATGTCAGGAGAATAAAATAGGTTGATGTAAATGGGTGCTCAATGGTCGGCATGGACTCAGTGGGCCGAAGGGCCTGTTTCCATGCTGTTTTACTCTATGACTCTACGAGCATGCAGCTTTTAATATTACTGATTGCCGTTTCAAACGAATCAATTACTGATCTGGGCAAAGCTGGCTTGAAATTTGCCGGTAAAGTCCACAATAAACCACTCCCTGATTTCCGGGGTGACAGTTACCCACATCCTATCCGGATGCATCACGGCTTGGTACGGCAACTACTTTGCCCAAGACTGCAAGAAATTGCAGAGAGTTGTGAACGCAGCCCAGTTCGTCACGTAAACCAGCCTCCCCTCCATGGACTCTGTCTACACTTCCCACTGCCTTGGGAAAGCAGCCGACATCATCAAGCTCCCCTTCCACCCCAGTCATTCTCTCTTCTCCCCACTTCCATCGGGCAGAAGTACAAAAACTTGAGAGCAGGTACCACCAGACTCAAGGACAGCTTCTGTCCCGCTGTTGAATGGACCTCTCATACACTAAAGATAAACTCTTGATTTCCAATCTACCTCATCGTGGCCCTTGCACTTTACTTGTCTACCTGCACTGCACTTTCTCTGTGGCTACAACACTCTATCCTGCATTCCGTTTTCCTTTTGTACTACATCAATGTACTTATGTATGGAATGATCTGTCTGGATGGCACGCAAACAAGGCTTTTCACTGTATCTCGGTACACGTGACAATAATAAACCAATTACCAATTTCTGTTTTTATTTACGCCTCAACAAGTTAGTCAGTCCAGGGGCAAGATGAACAATGAATGCTGGCCTGGCCAACAACATCCACATCTCAGGAATAAAACCAGATGTTTCTTATTCCTAAGGAACATCTGCAAACACGCTGAGACAGATATCTTGACAGATGTGTTTTACAGAGTACCAATGCAGTGACCAAAGCAATGTCTGCTCCAGTAAGTTTAACGCAACAAATGACAGGGCTATCAGAGTTAACTGCCTATCCTCCCTCAAACTGCTGAACAGGACCAGACTGTAACTGTAACACTACATTCTTCATTCTGTTGTTTTATTTCTCTTTTGTACTACCTCAGTGTACTTATGTTTGGAATGATCTGTCTGGATGAAACAAAAGCTTTTTGGAGCAAACAAAAACTTTTTATTGTATATGTGACAATATTAAATCAATTACCAATCACCTATGACTCAGTGCAAGAGAAACATCAGCCACGCCAACTCGGAGAACCCAGACCTGTCGCCAACCTTACAACTTCATGAGATATCTGCACACATTATTTGTTCAAGGGATGTGGATGGTGCTGATGGAGACTGACATTTATTGCCCATCCCTGTTTGGTTCCTGAACTGGAGAACTTCAGCGGCAGTGAGTTAAACACAATATTGTAGGGCTGGAGTCACACGTTGTCCGGGCAGACATTCCTCACTGAAGGATTTCAGTGAACCCGAAGGGCTTTTGCAACAATCCAGTAATTTCAGGGTCAAGCTTATTATTAGTGGTTCCAGGTGTGTTAATTCCCCAGCTGATCTGGAGGGAGTTGAACTGATGATCAATAGTCCATGCCTCAGTCAGTAGACCCCCATCACATCCGCGCCGACATTTTTCCCACCTACACTAATCCCATTTGCCCGCATTAGGACCATATCCTTCCATGCCTTGCCTATTTAAATGTCTGTTTAAATGTCTCTTAAAGATAGTGACTGCATCTGATTCCACCAAGCTGCTCCAGCAGTGAGTTCCAGATATCAACCGCTCTCTCTGTAAAAAATTTTCCCCTCAACTCACTTCCTCCCTCTCACTTTAAACCTACGCCCCCTTGTTTTTGATACCTCTATCATGGGAAAAAGGTTTTGACTATCTACTCGATCTATGCCTCTCATAAACTTGCACACCTCTATCAGGTCACCCCCACTCTCCCCACCCCCCACCCCAGTCTCCCAGTCTCCTTCACTCCAGGGAAAACAGCCCAGCCTGTCCAATCTGTCCCCATAACTAAAGTCCTCCAATCCAGGCAACCTCTTGGTGGATCTGCTTTCCAGCATAATCACATCCTTCCAATAGTGTGGTAATCAGAACTGTACACAGTACTCCAAGGGTAGTCTACCAGTGCCTTGTAAGGTTGCACCGTAATGTCCTAACTTTTATATTCTACGCCTGACCTACGAAGGCAAGCATGCCACGTGCCTTAGTCACCACCCTATTTACCTGTGTTGCCAGTTTCAGGGAACTATGGACTTGAAACCCAGAAACCCCAAGGTCCTTCTGTTCATCTGCTTGCTGTTACTTTCTTTTGTTTCATGTTTCTCAGGAAAAGTCATTATTTTTAGAATGTGTTAAATCGAGGGTTGCTATTGTGAACACTGTGCAGATCTGGTCCTGTTCAGCGGTTTGAGAGACGACAGGCAATTAACTCTGATAGCCCTGTCATTTGTTGAGTTAAACTTACTGGAGCAGACATTGCTTTGGTCACTGCATTGGTACTTTGTAAAACACATCTGTCAAGATATCTGTCTCAGCGTGTTTGCAGATGTTCTTTAGGAATAAGAAACATCTGGTTTTATTCCTGAGATGTGGATGTTGTTGGCCAGGCCAGCATTCATTGTTCATCTTGCCCCTGGACTGACTAACTTGTTGAGGCGTAAATAAAAACAGAAATTGGTAATTGCTTTATTATTGTCACATGTACCGAGATACAGTGAAAAGCCTTGTTTGCGTGCCATCCAGACAGATCATTCCATACATAAGTACATTGATGTAGTACAAAAGGAAAACGGAATGCAGGATAGAGTGTTGTAGCTACAGAGAAAGTTCAGTGCAGGTAGACAAGTAAAGTGCAAGGGCAGGCATGGTAGTGTAGTGGTTAGCGTAACACTATTACAGCGCCAGCGACCGGGTTCAATTCCGGCCGCTGTCTGTAAGGAGTTTGTACCTTCTCCCCATGTCTGCATGGGTTTCCTCCGGGTGCTCCGGTTTCCTCCCACATTCCAAAGATGTACGGGTTAGGAAGTCGTGGGCATGTTATGTTGGCGCTGGAAACGTGGCGACACTTGCGGGCTGCCCCCAGAACACTACGCAAAAAGATGCATTTCACTGTGTGTTTCGATGTACATGTGACTAATAAAGATATCTTAAGGTAGATTGGGAGATCAAGAGTTCATCTTTAGTAGATGAGAGGTCTGTTCAAGAGTCTGATAACAGTGGGATAGAAGCTGTCCTTGAGCCTGGGAGTACATATTTCCAGGCTTTTGTATCTTCTGCATGATAGGAGAGGAGTGAAGAGAGAATGACTGGGGTGGAAGGGGAGCTTGATTATGTTGGCTGCTTTCCTGAGGCAGTGGGAAGTGTAGATAGAGTCCATGGAGGAGAAGCTGGTTTTTGTGATGGACTGAGCTGTGTTGACCACCCTCTGCAATTTCTTGTGGTCTCGGGCAGAGCAATTGCCGTACCAAGCTGTAATGCTTCCTATAAGTGCATCTACAAACATTGTTAAGAGTCATGGGGGACATGCCAAACTTCCTTAGCCCTCTGAGAATGTAGAGGCATCGGTGGGCTTTCTCGGCTATAGCAGCAACATGGCTGGCCCAGGACAAATTGTTGGTGATATTATCCAGGAACATGAAGCTCTGGAACCACTCGGGTAGCGTCCGTGGAGAGAGAGGAACATTAATTCATTAACTCTGTCCACAGATGTGGTCTAACCTGCTGAGTGGGTCCAGCAATTCCTGTTTTAATTTCAGATTTCCAGCATCTGCAGTTTTTAACTTTGAGCTCCTCCCTTGTTGAGCCATTTGAATCAACCACGTTGCTGTCCGATGTAACAGGTAAAGAGGACAGATTTCCTTCCTATAAGGATCTCAGCAAACCAATTGGGCTTTTAATGACAACCTAGTAATTTCATGGTTGCCACTGCCATTCCAGGATTTAGTCAATTAACTAAATTGTAGTGCACCTGTGGTGGGATTTGAACTCTGGATTAACAAACGTGCTAATCCATTCCAACTAACCACTGTGCCTCTTTAGCCCTTCACATGCACAGGGAAGTTGACGTCTGGGTAGGGCCTTCATAAGGTAGTAATTACAATCAGTCCTCCTTTTCTCTAATGTTTTCAAGGCACACTTGAAATGGGCTCACACTACACTGAAACAGAGAGCAGAGTTTGACAGATGAGCTGTCAGTCAAGTCCAGCTCCAATTGTAAACCCAACTTCCCTGGTTCCATGTTGAATTTGTTTTCAATAAACTGAGCACAACACTCCCTGTTTTTCACCGATTCTTTAGTCTTTCCACCTTCAACGATTCAGGAACAGCTTCTTCCCCTCCACCATCAGATTTCTGAATGGTCCATGAACCCATGAACATTTCCTTGTTATTCCTCTTTCTTTGCACTATTTATTTATTTTTGTAATTTATAGTAATTTTATGTCTTTGCACTGTACTGCTGCCGCAAAACAACAAATTTCACATCACATAAGTCAGTGATAATAAACCTGATTCTGATTCTTTCTGCTGGAGTGGTTGACTTTTGCAGAGAGGACCACTTGAATGTGAGTGGGCACAGTGTACAAGGTGAAGCAGTTTAAACCTATGCTCTGATAGACTACTGGCTTTAAAGTTGAGCTTATTGCCATGTGCACAAGTACGGTGAGGTACAGGTACAATGAAAAACTTGCTGGCAGCAGCATCACAGGCACGTAGGCACAGACAATGTACAGAAAATAAATTAGACATGAATTGTATAAGACAGTGAAAAGAAAAAAAAGACTGTGCAAAACAAGACATTGGTGCAAAAAAGCCCCACAGAGACAACTCCATAGTAGAGCAAGAGGTGGTCCGTAGTGTTCTGTTGCTGAGGTAGGGTTAGGGTTGTGCAGGTCAGTTCAGGAACCTGATGGTTGAAGGGAAGTCACTGTTCCTGAACCTGATGCTATGGGACTTCAGGCTTCTGTACCTCCTGCCCGATGGGAGCTGCGAAAAGATGGCACGGTCCGGATGGCGGGGATCTTTGATGATAGATGCCGCCTTCTTGAGGCAGCGCCTCCTGTAGATGCTGTCAGTGGTGGGGATGGCTGTGCCCATGATGGACCGGGCTGTGAATCACTGATCATTTTGCCACCAGCAGAAGGTAACTCTCACAAACCAAAGTTGGCTTAGGGCCCATTCATTTGTTAGTGTTATTTGTGAACATGTTTGAAAAAAATATTTTTTCTTTATTTATTTATTCTCTCTTACTTTGTGTCTTTATCTCGGCTTTTCTTATGACTTCAGTTCATTCCTTGCATAAAGGGAGCTGGTTGTGGGATGTCAATCATTTCAGCTCTGGGACATTTTAGCAGGAGTTCCACAGAGCAGTGTCCTGGGCCCAACCATCTTCAGCTGCTCCATCAGACACCTTCCTCCCAACATAAGGTCAGAAGTGGGATGTTCACTGATAAACGCACAATGTTCAGTTCCATTTGCAAATCCTTGGAGAATAGAGTAGTCCGTGGCTGCATTCATCAACATTGGACAACATTCAGGCAAAAGCTTTTAAGTGGCAAGTGAGACCCAAGAGATTCTGCAGATTCTGGAATCTGGAGCAACGCACACAAAATGCTGGAGGAACTCAGCAGGTCAGGCAGCATCTACAGAGGGAAATGAACAGTCGACGTTTCGCGTTGGGACTCGTCATCAGGACTGGAAAAGAAGAGGGCAGAAGCCAGAACAAAAAGTCTTTCTTCTTCAGCCTTTTGCCTCTTCTACCCATCACCTCTCAGCTTCTTAGATCACTCCCTTTCACCCCCCTTCCCCACCCACCTACCTTCCCCCTCTCACCTGAAGTCGCCTATCACCTGCCAGCCTGTGTTTCTTCCCCCTCCCCTGACCTTCTTATTCTGGCTTCTACCCTCTTCCTTTCCAGTCCTGATGAAGGGTCTTGACCCGAAACATCGACTGTTCATTTCCCTCCATGGATGCTGCCTGACCTGCTGAGTTCCTCCAGCATTTTGCGTAAGTGGCAAGTGATACTGCTGCCATACAAGTGACAAGTGTTGACAGGAGAGAATATGGACTCCTACCCATGATAGGTGTGTGGCCTTACCATTGGGCGAGGAATGGAGGGTTGTTGGGAGTTCTGTGACATTGACCAGAGACTTAATTGGACCAAGTTCATTTGTTTGCAAGATGTGAACACTGAGCAAGACCAGCATTTACTGTCCAGTGCTAAATGCTGCTTGAATTGGCTTATCTATCAGAAGGCAGTTAGGATTGTTGTGGGACTGGGTCCTTTTCAGTGGGTTCAGGGCAGGATCAGGTCTCATTTAGTGGGAACCATAGTGGGATCAAGTCTCTCTCAGTGGGTTCAGGATGGGATTAAGTATCTCTTTGTGGGACCAGGATCAGATTGAATCACTCTTAGTGGGTCAAGGGAGGGATTAGTTCTCTTTTAGTGGGTCAAGGGAGGGATTAGTTCTCTTTTAGTGGGGCCAGATGGGTTTGAGCTGGTCAGTGGGAAGAGAGTGTGATCAAGTCTCTCTGGAAGGCACCAGGCGAATCATCACTGCCTGTGGGAACTAAAATGGATGACGTCTCTCTCAGTGGGATAGGGGTGGAATCGAATCTCTTGGTGGGATGGGGTGGAATTTAGTCACTCGATGGGATGGGGTGGTATCCCATCTCTCAATCCAATAGGAATTGGATCTAGTCTCTCAGTGGGATAAGGTTGGGATTGAACCTATCAGTGGGATTGGGATGGGATCGTCTCCCAGTGGGATAGGGGTGGGATCCAGTCTGTCAGTGGGATTGGGGTGGGATCCAGTTTCTCAGTGAGATTGGGGTGGGATCCAGTCTGTCAGTGGGATTGGGGTGGAATCGAATCTCTTGCTGGGATAGGGGTGGAATTCAGTCTTTCAGTGGGATTGGGGTGGGATCAAGTCTCCCAGTGGGATAGGGGTGGGATTAAGACCCTCAGTGGGATTGGGGTGGGTCCCGTTTCTCACTTCAGTAAAAGGCAGAGCCAGTGCCAAAACGCTGTTAATTTATGAACTGTGCCAGGCCCTTTAGCCGGGCTTCACTGATTATTTTAATAGATTGACAATATTTGTTGTCAATTCTCTTTGAACAGTGAATAATTCAGTCCTTTAAGGCCTCACCGATTTCCGTTTTGTTACGACCCAAGCAAATTTGGACGACAGCGGTGAAAACTTTATAGTAAGTGAAAACAGTGTATTTCACCATGAGATGAGTTGGCAAATGGAGGGGTTCTGGTTTTTGTGGTTGTTCTATTGGAGGGTCTGTCCTATGGGTCAGGCTGGGACCATATGTCACCATTCCTGTCCATAGTCTGTCTGGGTAACCATAACGACCAGATCAGCTACGGCCTTTGTCTAGTGGGCTGCAATAACCCCATATATTCATGGGGTCTTGAGACAGAAACAAATTGATACAAGGAAGCACTTGCCTGTTGGGCTCACACAACATGTTTTCAACAGACAATGCAGGCAGGTTAAGCCTGTTCAAAATCTTGAGAAAGGATTGGTTCCTATGGTGACTGAATCAGATGGCTGAGCTAATGCAGGCCCATTAAACTCCAATCAGATGTAAATCTCTCCTCAGGGCTGACTGCACACTATGGTTCCATTTTCTCTCTCTCTCTCTCTCTCTCAAAGAATTCCTCACACTCCTGAACAGGGGCACAAAACCCCAGTTTGTTTACTGTTTGTTATGCTACTTTAATGACTTTTCCCTTAATCCTTCTTTTGTTTAATTGCAAGAGCAAAAAAATGACAAGGTTTCATGGCTATATAATTTCTGACACCACTATAACTCCCCACACTCCGTAACGGTGCATATTTAATAAAAAAAACATTATTCACTGAAAATAAATAACAGAGCACTTTTTATGCAGAGGTTGTGATTTCCTGTTTACAATGAAAACTAATTTAGAGAGAATCCACACTTTACAACGTGGTCTACAGCTGCTGGGGTCAACTCTCATTTTTATTAAGAATTCCCTCACCTGTATGTTTATTTTGCGTGCTTGAGGCTCCCCAGGGGCCTTGAGGTTGAGATGCCAGGAGAGTTGTCTTTAAATCAAACTGGCCTCATTGGAGCAACACACAAAAAGCTGGAGAAACTCAGCGAGTCAGGCAGCATCTATGGATGGAAATGGACAGTCGACGTTTCGGGTCAAGACCCTTCATCCTGATAGATCCCCCAGCATTTTGTGTGTTGCTCCAGATTTTCAGCATCTGCAGTCTTTCTTGCGTCTGGACCTACCAGAGGCAAAGTTTGAGTGTGCTCAGGCCAGAACAGACCTCCGATACCTTGTGAAGAATTGCTTCTGACTGAATGCTCCCTTGAATTGTCCACAGATCAGGCATGGGTGTGCAAAAGTCACAGAAATCTCATTGAAACCTACAATGTTCTTACAGGGCTCCATTGGATGGATGCAGGAAGGATGTTTCCCCTGGCTGAGGAGTCTAGGAGCAAGGATCACAGTCTCAAAATAATGGGTTAGTCGTTGAGGACAGAGGTGAGGAGGAATCTCCTTACTTAGAGGATGCTGCCTGGTTTGGAGGACACGTGTTACGAGGAGAGGTTGGACAAGCTCGACGTGTTTTCTCTAGAACAGCAGAGGCTGAGTGGAGATTTGATAGAAGTTTATAAAATTATGCAAGGCATAGACAGAGTAGACAGCCAGGATTGAAATGTCTAATACTAGAAGGCATGCACTTAAGGTGAGAGGGGGAAAGTACAAAGATGTGCAGGGCATGTTTTTTACACAGAGAGTCTAAGATTACTGATTTTACGTAGAGACGCAATCTGCTTCTACCACCACTTCTGGCACCCCTGTAATGTGCTGCCAGGGGTGGGAGAGGCAGATAGCACAGGAGCGTTTAAGAGACTCTTAGATAGGCACATGAATCTGCAGAGAAGGGCAGGATACGGTCAATGTGCGGGGAAGAAGGATTACATTAATTAGGTTTAATTAGTTCGGCATAACATTGTGTGTTGAAGGGCCTGTCCTATGCTGTACTGTACTGTTCTATGTTCTATGGTAAATTTTTCAAATTCTCTATCCTGGAGGGCTGGGGAGTCACTGAGTTCATTCAGAAAAGAGACTGATACGTTCTTGAATGTTTCTGGGGAGTGTTGTGGAATAGAGGGACCAAGGAGTATTGGTATTGGTTTATTATTGTCACTTGTACCGAGGTACAGTGAAAAACTTGTCTTGCGTACTGATCGTACAGGTCAATTCATTACACAGTGCAGTTACATTGAGTTAGTACAGAGTGCATTGAGGTAGTACAGGTAAAAACACTAACAGTACAAAGTGTCACAGCTACAGAGAAAGTGCAGTGCAATAAGGTGCAAGGTCACAACAAGGTAGATCGTGAGGTCAGAGTCCATCTCATTGTATAAGGGAACCGTTCAATAGTCTTATCACAGTGGGGTAGAAGCTGTCCTCAAGTCTGGTGGTATGCACCCTCCTGTATCTTCTCCCCGATGGATGAGGAGAGAAGAGAGAATGACCCAGGTGGGTGGGGTCTTTGATTGAGTATAAGTACATAGTTTGCTGAAATTGGTTGATATGGTGGTGAAGAAGTCGTTTGGCACGCTGGCCTTCATCAGTCAGGGCATTGACTATAGGAGTTGGGACATTTTGTTGCAGTTATATAAGACATTGGTGAGGCCGCACTTGAACTACTGTGCACAATTTTTGACACTCTGTTATTGGAAGAACATCATTAAACTGGAAAGAGTGCAGAGAGTATTTACAAGGATGTCGCCATGACTCGAGGGGCTGAGCTACAGGGAGATGTTGGACAGGCTAGGACTGTATTCCTTGGAAGGTAGGAGAATGAGGGCTGACCTTATAGAGGTAAACTAAAAACTAGAGGGTATAAGTTTCGGGTAAGAGGTGAAAGATTTAAAAGGGACCTGACGGGCAAAGTCTTCATGCAGAGGGTGGTGCGTATGTGGAGTGAACTGCCAGAGCAAGTGGTTGAGGTGGGTGCAATAATAATATTTAAAAGGCAGTTGGATAAGGATGGTTTAGAGGGATGGGCCAATGGGACGAGCTTGGTGGGAACCACAGTCAGCATGGACCAGTTGGGCTGAAGGGCCTGTTTCCATGCTGTGTTACTCTATGACTCTAGAATCAAGAAATACTGATATAAGGCAGGGGAATGGAGCTACCTTCGAAGGTCAGCCATGATCTCAATGGATGGTGGAACAGGCTTGAGGGCTGAATGGCCTGCTCCTGCTCCTCATTCTAATGTTCTCACGAGGCGGCTTCCAGCCATACATTGGACATCACTGCAAACATTCAATGCCTTGGTATGTCAGATACATGGGGAACCTTGAAATAAAGCCATGAGCTCACTTCACAGATCGGCATTATGAGGGTTTCTCCAGTGTCATAGTTCTGTGTCCCACTGTACCTAGTCCAACACTTGTTAGTTCTATAAAGATTCACATACACAAATCTGTATATGTGCATACACACTAACATGTAACCACAATTATATATTGCAAATTCTAATGTATAAGTGTACCAAATTCACTGATTTGATTCAGTGTTGGCACAACTTTTTATCCACATTATTATGTCAACAATTAACATTGAAATTCCTTAAAAAATAATTATATGGAATTTGCCCATGCAAACACTTATTTTTAGGATATCAGCAAAAAGCTCATCAAATGTCGTGGACTTTGTTCTTCTCTGTAGCTGATCTGTGGAATGTCCAAAATAGGAGTTCCAATAAAATAGAAGTTTCCTTAAATTTTCCAAGTATTTTATGTTGCAAGCCTCAACTTTTCTCAAACTCTTTCTTATTTAGCCTTGAAAGTCCCTCTGCTTTGGACTTTATGGCACGTATTCATGCAATATCAACCTGAAATGTTAAAGCTATTTCTCTCTCTCTACAGCTGCTGTTTGACCTGGTGAGTATCACCAGTATTTTCTGGTTTTTATTTTTACATTTATGTAGTACCTTTTACATCCATTTCAGGATGTTACAAAGTGCCTTACAGCCAGTAAGGAGTCACAGTTGTCAGATAGCCAATGTGCTCACAGCAACCGCCCACAAACAGCAAACCGATCATAGAATGATGGAGTCATACAGCATGGAAACAGGTCCTTCAGCCCATCATTTCTGTGTGAACCATCAATGACCCATTCACAATATTCCTATACTGATCCCATTTTCTTCCCATCAGCTGCTTCCAGATTCTACCACTCACCCACACGGTTGGAGCAATTCACTAAGGAGATGGATCGACTGTTGGTCTCTGTCAAACACAAGTAAATTAAAATCAGTAATAGTAACAACACATGCATATTCAAAGTCATAATAACTTATTAAAACTGACCCACTGTCTACCTGGTCAGCTCTATGACTCACTGACCAGTGGATCTCACAAGTAAACAGGGTTGGTTCATGCTCGATATGAGCATTCAGGAAGCCAGTGGGATTCTTAAAGTAAAATAAATAGAATGTAAATTCTTTATTGCTGCAGGGAGTTTTATTGGTGAGAAGAACATTTTTTTTTCAAATAGGCCTTTGGAGTGGATGTTGTATTTTTCTTGATTAAAACTGAAAATTTCACACCAACCAATGGTCCTTCAATAATCCACCCAAAAACTTGGCTGAGCATGCCTCTCATTGATGCTGTGGATCCTGTTGTGCTCTAATTGTCTTCAGCATTTGCTTAAATTGGTAAATAGGTTTATTATTGTCACATGTACCGAGGTACAGTGAAAAATTTGCATACTGTTCATACTGATCATTTCATTAAGATTTTTTAAAAGATATCTTTATTAGTCACATGTACATTGAAACACACAGTGAAATACATCTTTTGCGTAGAGAGTTCTGGGGGCAGCCTGCAAGTGTCGCCACACTTCTGGTGCCAACATAGCATGCCCACAACTTCCTAACCCGTACGTCTTTGGAATGTGGGTGGAAACCCTTGCAGGTACAAGGAGAACGTACAAGCTCCTTACAGACAGCGGCCGGAACTGAACCCGGGTTGCTGACGCTGTAAAAGTGTTACGCTAACCGCTACACTACTGTGAGAAAATGCCGTGCAGGTGGACAATAAGGTGCAAGGTCATAACGAGGTAGATTATGAGGTCAAGAGTCCATTTTATCATACTAGGGAACCGTCCAATAGTCTTATAACAGCGGGATAGAAGCTGTCCTTGAGCCTGGTGGTATGTGCTTCAGGCTTTTGTATCTTCTGCCCGACGGGAGGGGGGAAGAAGAGAGAATGTCCGGGGTGGTGAGGTCTTTGATTATGCTGGCTTCTTGTGGAAAAACAGAACATTTTTGACAAAGAAGGAGGCCTTTTGGCCCATCTTGCCCGTGCCAGTAGAAGAGGAGCCTAATCCCACTTTCCAGTACCAGGCCCAAAGCCCCACAGGTCCCATTTTTTAAGCACACACCCTGGCACTTTATAAATGTGGTGAGGGTTTCTGCCTTTAGCACCCATTCAGGCTGTGAGTTCCAGACCCTGACTTTCCTTAGCATGAAAATCTCTTTCTTCATCTCGCCTCTCACCTTTCTATTGACTACTTTAAATCTCCATCCTTGTGTTTTGACACCTCTGCTAGGGCCAGAGGTCCTTTCTGTTCAGAGAAACAAAGCCTAGCAGCATGAATATTGAATTCTCCCACTTTAGGTAATCCCTAACCCCCTTCCCCACAAACACCATGCTTCTTCTCTTCCCTTTCCTAGCCTCTTTTTTCCACTCTCTCCTTACCTTTGACCCATCCTCCGGTGGATTTGCTCTCCCCTTCCCCCCCACCCCCACCACCACACCTGCCTATCACTATCTCTTACCTGCATTTACCTATAGCCTCCCTGTGCCCACCCCGCCTCCCCTCTCTTGTCCACCTATCACTGCTCTGCTTTACTCTCCTATACATTAAGCTTCCCCTTTTCCTATCTTCAGTCCTGAAGAAGGGTCCTGACCTGAAACGTTGACCGCCTGCTTTTCTCCACGGATGCTGCCTGGCCTGCTGAGTTCCTCCAGCATCATCGTGTTTTTCATCATCCTTCCTGTTTATCTGTACTCCATGTGACTTCATGCTCCTTAATCTAACTTCCCTCTTCTGTTCCAAAGAAAACAACCCCACCCTTTCCAATCTCTCTTCACAGCTAAACTGCTCCTGGGCAACATCGTCATAAATCTCCTCTGCACGGTAGTGTGGCAGTTAGCGTAATGCTATTACAGCGCCTGTGACTTGGGTTCAATTCCACCGCTGTCTGTCAGGAGTTTGTATGTTCTCCCCGTGACTGCGTGGGTTTCCTCCGGGTGCTCCGGTTTCCAAAGACGTAGGGTATAGGAGCTGTGGGCGTGCTATGTTGGCACCGGAAGCATGGTGACACTTGCAGGCTGCCCCCAGCACATTCTCAGTAATGCTAAAAGACGCATTTCACTGTGGGTTTCGATGTACATGTGACTAATAAATAAATATCTCTTAAATTATTCCTAAAATGTGGCCGGACATGTAGGCAGTACGCAAGTTGTCACCTCACTGTTGTTATAGACAGTTCCCTGCAATAATACTGTACGCCACAACTGATAAAAAAATGTTATAATGAGATACAGCAGGGAAACTGGCCCTTCAGCCCATCGAGTTCGTGCGGACCATCAACCACCAACATTATTCCTACACTAATTCCATTTTATTCTCCACACATTCCCACCAACTCCTCCCAGATTTTGCCACCAATCTACACAGCAGGCCCAATTTACTGTGGGCAATTAACCCACCAACCAAATCGTGGGAAGGTGAGAAGAGAGCAGAGTGCTGGAGAAAACCCGCGCGGTCACGGGGAGAGCGTGCAAACTCCACACAGACAGCAGCCGAGGACAGGATCAAACGCAGGTGGCTGCAACCGTGATGTACTAACTGCTGCACCACTGTACCACCCAAAGAAAAAGATGCAGATAAATTGCATTTTTGGAAGTGTCAATTAAGACTGAACATTGAGCAGGGCACAGGGGATGACGTCTCTGCTCTTTCTTGAATCAGTGCCTTGGGATCCCTCCTGGGTGCACGGATGGAGCCTTCTTTATGATTCCACGTTAAATGACAAGGATAGAAGACAACGCAGTACTCCCTCAGCGGTGGACGGAGACCAGATGTTTGTGTCGTCGTGTCTGGACTGGGTCTTGAACCCACAGCAATCAGACTCAGAGGCAAGTGTGGTACCTGCTAGACCACATAATAGCTACACAAGGAGTATGTGTGAATGGGATCATGCATGAGCAGGAACATTTATGATGAAGGGCACATTAATGAACAGGATTAATTAGAAAGAGGAACCTGAAGACCCACACTCAACGATTCAGGAACAGCTTCTTCCCCTCCGCCATCAGATTTCTGAACGGTTCATGAACCCATGAACATGACCTTGTTATTCCTTTTATTTTTGCACTATTTATTTGTTTTTGTAATTTATAGTAATTTTATGTCTTTGCGCTGTACTGCTGCCACAAAACAACAAATTTCGCCGCTTCTAAGTCAGTGATAATAAACCTGATTCTGATTCTGAAAGGGAATAAAAACAGAAAATTCTGTAGACTCAGCAGGTCAGGAAGCACGTGCAGAAAGAGGAACAGAGATTGTGGGTTCCCTCCAGTGTGGTACTGAGGGAATGCTGCTCTGTCTGAGAGACGTACGGGTTGGGAGGTTGTGGGCATGCTATGTTGGCACCGGAAGCGTGGCGACACTTGCGGGCTGCCCCCAGAACACTCTACGCAAAAGGATGCATTTCACTGTGTGTTTCGATGTACACGTGACTAATAAAGAAATCTTATCTTATTGGGTTAAATGTTAAACCAGTGTCTGTCTCTTGAAGCACAAAAGATTCCTTGGTGCAATTTCAGAAAAGAGGATAATTAATTGTAAACTCTGTCAAGGAAGGGTCTTGGACATGAAACATTAACACTACTTCTCACTCCACAGATGCTGCCTGACCAGCTGAGTGCTTCCAACTTTTTTTTATTTCTACAGTGTTTTGGAAAGGCTAAGGGTGTTTTTCTGATCGGTCTCCTGGAGCTGTATAGAAGAGCGTGGTACTGAGGGAATGCTGCATTTCCGTGCATTTATCAAGGGCCAGGAGAAGTGCTCAGGTGGTTGCTGGGCACAGATTCCTCAGAGGATCTCGAAGGAGGAGAGGAAGAGGCCAGTAGTTCAGGAGGAAGAGTTGCAGAGCACTGGACTATTCTGGGAAGTTGGTCTCTGGTCATATGGGTTGGAGAGGGGTAGTGTGGGGCTTGGTAATTGGTTTATTATTGTCACATGTACCGGGGTACAATGAAGAGCTTTGTTTTGCATGCCATCCATACAGACCGTTTCATCACGTCAGTGCATTGAGGTGGTACAAGGGAAAACAATAACAGAATGCAGAGTGTTACAGTTACAGAGAAAGTGCAGTGCAGGGAGACAGTGTCAAAATGAGCAGTGATCCAGACTGAGAGGAGGTAACATCAGCTGAACCTCTCCAGCCCTGAATCAGAGATTTGTTTTTACCCTCCAGAACCTCAAGCACTCCAGCGTGGTTCTGAGGGAACGCTTCACTGTCTGAGAGGCTGTGCATTGGGTTAAATGTCTTTCTCATGAAGACGCAGAAGATTCCTTGGTGCAATTTCAGAAAAGAGGAGGGAAGTTAATCCTAAACTCTGGCAAAAAATTATTCCCCCTAGCAACAGAACTAAAACAGGTAATCCAATCAATTTTGTTGTGGCTTCCAATAATTTACACACTGCAATCCAGAGTACTGCACTGGATTTAAAGCATTTCAGTATATCCTGAGGTGTGCACGGTGCAATACAATGCAAGCCTTCTTCTCAAGGATATTGTCTGGCTTCGTAGGTTAAGATAGAACATAGAACACTACAGCACAGTACCTGCCCTTCGGCCCATGACATTTTATCCTGCTCTAAGATGGCTTTAAAGTAATGGGTGAGAAGTTCAAGGGAGATATCAGAGGAAGGTTTTTTACCCAGAGAGTGGTTGGGGCATGGAATGTGCTGCCTGGGGCGGTGGTGGAGGCACATTGGTCAAATTCAAGAGATTATTAGATAAGCATATGGAGGAATTTAAAATAGCGGGATATATGGGAGAAAGGGGTTAGATAGACTTAGGTGAGGTTTAAAGTTCGGCACTACATTGTGGGCTAAAGGGCCTGTATTGTGCTGTACTGTCCTATGTTCTATGTTCTAAGATCTATCTAACCTTTCTCTCCCACATAGCCCCCCCATTTCTCTACCATTCATGTGTCTATCTAAGAGTCTCTTAAATGTCCCTAGTGTATCTGCCCCCACCATCTCTGCTGGCAGTGCGTTCCATGCACCCACCATTCTCTGTGTAGAAAACCTAACTCTGACATCCCCCTTATACCTTCCTCCTACCACCTTAAAATTATGCCCCCTCATGTTAGCCATTTTCGCCCTGGGAAAGAATCTCTGACTATCCGCTCGATCTATGCCTCTTATCATCTTGTACACCTCTATCAAGTCATCTCTCATCCTCCTTCTCTCCAAAGAGAAGATAATGGAGGGATACGGACCATGTGCAGGCAGAAGAGATTTAGTTTAATTTGGCATTGTGTTCGGCACAGACATCGTGGGCTGAAGGGCCTGTTCCTGTGCTGTACTGTTCTATGTTCGAAGGATGGTGAATATTGACATCGGATAGAACTCATTGTATTGGGTAGATGGAAAATTAATTGGTGAATTGGGTTATTATTGTCACATGAACCAAGGTACATTGACAATAATAAACCAATAAGATTTTGTTGTGTTCAGGTGAATCCCACACATAGCTCAAGATCTAATGGTCTTTCTATAAATTTGCTAAACTTAACAAAATAAATGGTATTTTATAAAAGCATTTAATATTAATACCAGTTAACCTCAGATGGATTTGAATCCCTCATACAGAAGCCGATGTATCGCGCTGCCATTTCTGCAGACTTTCAGAGCACTGAAAGGTAGAGCAGCAATATGTCGTTGAATTTAATACAAAGGCCAGAATAAAGCTTGACAGGGAATTTAACCCTTTACGTCTGTTGCACTTTATTGCTTTGTATTGTATCTCCCCTGGGTATTTTTGTCAAGCAAGCCTTTGAAATTAAATTGAAATAAGATGTCCATCTGTTAGCTGAATAACAGTCAAGATCTGAGTTCTTTAAATCCTTATTATTCACAGATTATCCTTTTCAGTCTCTTAGATCAGTAAATGAAGAATCCGCCTCTGGATTACTGACAGACCATTGCATCTCTAAGAGCCATCAAGTAGGATCTTAGCCTCTGGGTGAAGGTGTCAATCCTAACTGACCTCTGGGGTTAGTGAGGTGTCTTTATAAAGTGACAGTAGACAAATATTCACCACCCATCCCAAACCCTGTCCCACCAGCTCCGCTCCCACCCTCTCCCCCGACCCCTCCACCCCTCCATCCCCCCCACCCCACCACCTCCGAATAGACCTTGAAGTGAAAACTGGGTAAATACAGAGGAAGGGTTTAAAAAATAACCAGGGGAAGAATCAAATCCTTGTGCTTTCAGTCTTGGTGGCAACAGACTTCAAACGCGGTCCTGAATAACCAGGGAGGGGGAATAAGAGCAGAATTCACTCCATTAGTTACACAGTGTGCTTTGTCAGTGTCAGTGTTAAATGAGTTCTTTAAAGGGGAAAAAAGAGGGGGCAGAAGACCTGCCAAAAAGTGCATTTGGTTGAATTAACTCTGAATAAATTGAGGTCTATTCATCCGCATTGTGTCACAGCTCTCTGCACTCGCACCACAAAGGCAATAGTTATATATTTACAACACTCGGAACAATTTGATCTGACCAATTAAATTAATACCATAACATGAGCCCAGACAACAACAATACCAGTACCAAGTGAGCAGCAAAGCTCTTGGCATACCCAGAATGGGCTGACTTGTTGAGTTACCCAATCCCCTTGCAGCATTTGTGTGCTGGGTCTCCCCTCCTGAGAGTGCCGATTAATTCTAGTGATACTGGTGGATTTTGTCCACCCTGTGCTCTTCTACCCTGGGGGCATCACAGCTCTCTCTTCAACTGAAAGCCATAACCGAGGCAGGGGGCAGGGAACTGGATGATGATTCAGCTTTTGCATGAGAGGTTTTTTCCCTGTACTTTGGCGCACGTGACCAATTAACCAATTAAATAAACCAATTAATTTTCTATCTGCCCAATACGATGAGTTCTATCCAGTGTCAATATTTGTCATCCTTAGAACATAGAACAGTACCCCACAGGAACAGGCCCTTCGGCCAGCAATGTCTGTGCCAAACACGATGTGAAATTAAACTGAATCTCTTCTGCCTGCACATGGTCCACATCCCTCCATTCTCTGCACATTCATGTGTCTATCTAACAGCCTCTTAAACGCCAGTTTCGATTCTGCTTCAACCACCACCCCTGGCAGCCCGTTCCAGGCACCCACCACTCTCTGTGTGAAACACTTGCCCTGCACATCTCCTTTAAGCTTTCCCCCTCTCAATTTAAATGCGTGTCCTCTAGTACTTGACATTTCTACCCTGGAAAAAAGATTCTGACTGTCGACCCTATCCATTCCTCTCATAATTTTACAAACCTCTATCAGGTATCCCCTCAGTCTCTGCCGCTCCAGAGAAGACAACCCAAATTTGTCCAACCTCTCCTTATAGCTCATACCCTCTCATCCAGGCAGCATCCTGGTGAACCTCTTCTGCACCCTTTCCAAAGCCTCCACATCCTTCCTGTACTGGGGTGACCAGAACTGCACACAATACTCCAAGTGTGGCCTAAAAGAAGGTTTTATAGAGCTGCAACATGACTTCCTTAGTCTTACACTCAATGCCCTGACCAATGACCACTTATATGTTTCTGTGCTGTATACTTGCCAGGATGTTGCCAGGACTTGAGGGACTGGGTTATAAGGAGGGGTGGACAGGCTATGACTTTATTCCTTAGTGTGTAGGAGACTGACAGGTGATCTCATAGAGGTGTATAATATCTTGAGAGGCATAGAAGGAGCGGGGAATCAAGAAATGGAGGGTATAGGTTTAAGGTGAGCAGGGAAAGATTTAATAGGAACTTGAGGGGCAACTATTTTACACAAAGGGTGGTGTGTATGTGAAATAAGCTGCCAGAGAAACTGGTTGAGGCAGGTACAAGAACAACTTTAAAAGACAGTTGGACAGCCACAGGGATTGGAAAGGTTTCGAAGGTTGTGGGCAAAACACTGGCAGATGGGACTAGCTTGGATGGGGCATCTTGGTCGGCATGGACCAGATGGGCCAGAGGGCCTGTTTCCCTGCTGTATAACTTTATGACGCTATGAATCTCTATATGAATGAATATAGAGAACTACAGAATTGTAACTCAGGGATGGCCAAGTTGGTAGCCCATTGTCACTGCAGCTTGGATGACCACTTCAGCTCAATGTGCTGACCAGTGACCATTTCAAAATACACATCTTGTTGTCATTGGGAAATAGAATGATTCGGAGCAGGAGTAAGCAAAATATTAACAACCATTTAATCTATCAGTTTGCTCGGTAGTGTGGCGGTTAGTGTAACGCTTTACAGAGCCAGCGACCCAGGTTCAATTCCCGCCACTCTCTGTAAGGAATTTGTACATTCTCCCCGTGTCTGCGTGGGTTTCCTCCGGGTGCTCCGGTTTCCTCCCACATTCCAACGACGTACGGGTTAGGAAGTTGTGGGTATGCTATGTTGGCGCCGGAAGCGTGGTGACACTTGCGGGCTGCCCCCCCAGAACACTACGCAAAAGATGCATTTCACTGTGTGTTTCGATGTACATGTGATTAATAAAGATCTTATCTTTAATGAATGGTTTATTCAGCTTCTTCTGTTTATTAAACTCTTTAACACAACAAAGTCAACTACCAAAGTGAACTCTCCAAACCTGGTTCCACCTCTGCCGAAGTATTCCAGTATTTACAAAAGAGCATGGCCATTGAGACTGGTCAGTCAATGGTTATGTAGGAACATCTACAACTGCAAAAATTAACAGTATTCTTAAAAGGGCACACACACAAACAGACAAAAAAATAGACTTCATGGACAATTTTTTTGTCTCCAACAATAACCGGTGATTGAATATCTTATTTACATTCCAAAGAAATTTAAAGGGATGGGAAAAAGGACTTGGAGCATTACTGGAGCTGGTTCCAGTCCATGGAAATCGCTCCACAAGCAATCCTTAACAAGGCAGTGAATAAACCAGAGAATAGCAATGAGTTTTTAATTGGTGACACATTATATTTATCAAACTGACAGTGAAGATACCAACAACAGGCTTTCTTGTTTTGTATTATACATATACATTACTGGCTTTGAGTCTTTTTGCAGTCTATTCATGGGCTGCTATCAATTGTGGTTATCATGTGTGAAAAGAATGAAAACATTATAATCAAACGGCAGGCTGAATGATAACACTGAATTATTCATTAGGGTTCTTAAAGTCTCAGATAAATCAAATCTTCAACAAAAGGCACTCTTTGTCCAGGACTCTCAATGTGCAACAGTGTAAACCCCCCAGAATGAAACACATCCTTTCAGACATGTTTGCCCTCAGTGTCCACAGCTATATGGCAGAGTTATTAAGAAACATTTAATATTTGTAACCTGATAACAAAAGAGGGGAAAATACATTTTGTGGGATACTGTTTTTTTGGAATTCTTTACATTTATTGACGTGGGAACAATTCAGAAAGGCGTTTCTGTGAGAAAGTGACAAGGGAAGTGTTTGAGACTTTATGCAAAAGACATTTGTCACAAAGATGCTGATGTGCAATTATTTGGATGAGATATTGAACGCTTTATAGCTCACGTAAACCTAGAAATAAGTGGTGTAAACAGATGGACTCTTAACCGGCATTTACACACCGGGGCTGCCTCCGTGTCCTCAGCTGGGAGAGCCAGCTCATGGGGTTGGAGACACAGTGATTAAATTGGGGACACAAGAGAGTACTGATGCTGGGATCTGGATCAACACACAAAACGCTGGAGGAACTTAGCGGGTCAGGCAGCATCTGTGGAGGGTAATGGACAGTTGACGTTTCAGATCGAAACCCTTGATCTGGAAATTCAGAAACATTGACTGTCCATTTCTCCCCATAGATGCTGTCTCATATGCTGAGTTACTCCAGAGTTTTGTGTGTTGATTAAACTGGGGACTAGTTCTCCATGTTCCCCACCAGCTACTGAAAGAGGGGAAGAGAAAGACTTCCACAACCTCAGGATGTTTCAGGCTGATGAAACACTTTTGAATTGTGCCCAGTGTTAATGCAGGAAAAGTGGCAACCACTCTGTGCACAGGAAGATCCCAAAGTACAATGTGCTTAAGGCCAGCCAAGCCGTACTTCCCTGGCCCTTATGGTGTCCTAGGACCTTTCCAACCGAGACACCAGGCTGGTGTTCCTTGCAACATCGGCTCTGAACCGAAAGGTTGGCCTGGATCTTTACATCTGACACATCCCTCTTTCATTGGTTCCTCTCGGTGAGAAACAGCTGTGGTCACTTTTAGGAGTCTGAGGAGATTCGGTACGTCACCAAAGACTCTTGCAAATTTCTACAGATGTACGGTGGGGAGCATTCTGACTGGTTGCATCACCGCCTGGTGTGGAGGCTCCAATGTGCAGGATGGACAGAGGCTGCAGAGGGTTGTAGACTCAGCCAGCTCCATCACGGGCACAACCCTCCCCGTCATCGAGGACATCTTCAAGAGGAGGTGCCTCAAGAAGGCACCATCCATCATTAAGGACCCTCACCATCCGGGACATGCCCTCTTCTCATTACTACCATCTGGGAGGAGGTACAGGAGCCTGAAGACCCACACTCAATGATTCAGGAACAGCTCCTTCCCCTCCGCCATCAGATTTCTGGATGGTGATAATAAACCTGATTCTGATTCTGATGTGTACGGAGGTTAAGGACAGACTGTCTTGCTGAGTCGGTTTTCCTTTGATTAAACCGGAGCAAGAGGTTGAGATGTGCAATCCACAACTAGAGTCACAGAGTCATGTAGCACGGAAACTGGCCCTTCAGCCCACTTAGTCCGTGCTGACCATCATCGCTCATTTATACTCTGCTGGCTATGCCACTGTTTCACTCTTTGTTGCTCCACAATCCTCCAGAAGCGACAGCTTTACTTTAGAGTTGTAGAGTTATCTGGCACAGAAGCAGGCCCTTTGGCCCACCTCATCCATGCTGGCCAAGATGCTCATCTAAGCCAGTTCCATTTGCCTGCATTTACCCCATATCCCTCCAAACCTTTCCTATCCATGTACCTGTCTGAGTGCTTTTTAAATGTGAATCACATTGGAGGTGACACTTATCATCTTAGTCAGTAAACATACCAAATACTTTATTTGTTCTACACACAGAGAAATCTCAACATAAACAAGACCAAGGAACTGATTGTGGACTTTAGGAAGGGGAAGTCGGGAGAACACACACCAGTCCTCGTTGAGGGGTCAGCGGTGGAAAGGGTGAGCAGCTGCAAGTTCCTGGGCATCAACATCTTGGAGGATCTATCCTGGGCCCAACACGTTGATGCAATCGTGAAGAAGGCACGCCAGCGACTCTACTTCTTTAGGAGTTTGAGGAGATTTGGTATGTCACTGAAGACTCTTACAAATTTCTAAAGGTGTACAGTGGAGAGCATTCTGACTGGTTGCATCACCGCCTGGTATGGAGGCTCCAACGCACAGGATCGCAAGAGGCTGCAGAGGGTTGTAGACTCAGCCAGCTGCATCACGGACTCAACCCTCCCCACCATCGAGGACATCTTCAAGAGGCGGCATCCATCACTGAAGACCCTCACCATCCAGGACATGCCCTCATCACGTTACTACCATCGGGAGGAGGTACAGGAGCCTGAAGACCCACACTCAATGATTCAGGAGCAGCTTCTTCTCCTCCATCATCAGATTTCTGAACGGTCCATGAACCCATGAACACGACCTCATTATTGATTTTTTTGCACTATTTATTTATTTTTGTAATTATAGATTTTTACGTCTTTGCACTGTGCTGCTGCCGCAAAACAACAAATTTCACGTCATATGTCAGCGATAATAAATCTGATTCTGATTCTGATTCTGATTCTGTTCCAATCATGACAGAGAAACACCAGAGACCGCAGATGAGCAGGTGAAGGATCTCGACCCGAAGTGTCGACTGTCCATTTCCCCCACAGATGCTGCTCGACCCGCTGTGTTCCTCCAGCAGATTGTATGTTGCTCCAGATTCCGGCATCTGCAGTCTCTTGTGTCTCCTGTTTCTGGGAGCAGGATGGAAAAGTGATACAAGATCACTGGTGCGCAGAAAACATAGAACAACCTCAGAATAGGATGAGGTACTCAAAAGGAGTTTCTCTTTGGACAGCTGGTGCACTTGCAAAAAGGCACATCCAAACTTAACCCCTTACATCATCTGTGGATTCAGGATGAAATTAATTCCATGCACTCAGAAGTCTGCAAGACAGGGTTCTATTTGAAAGAAGATACAGTAACTTGAAATCACAAGCAATGGTTCTTGCTACAAACCAGACACAAATTCCATTGCCTGGTTACTGTCTAAATACTGCTTTTCTATCTCCTACAGTGCATGGAAGAGTTAGGAGATTAGCTGCCCGGTCACCTGATTGAAACTTTCAAGTAACTAACTAAAAGGCTGTTTTGCATATACATTGCACGTGCTGCATTTGCTTTGTGCTTTTTAACATTTCCAGCACTCTCTGATAATCCTTTGTTAGCCTAAGGTTTTTCAGCGAGCAAAAGTACACTTTTTTTTAAAAGTCGAGATCAAGAGAGGGAGGGAAGGGAGGGGGGAAAGCTAATGAAATATTTAAGATTTTCGTTGCTCACAAAGGGGTTTCTTGCTGCTTTGTCGGGGGAGTCTGTGGAAGTGAAACAAAACAGCAGGTTGCTGTAGTAACAGGGTCACTCCATATTGATGGGAGCTGTGTCGGTATTGGTCACAGCTGTGCAGAGTTTACTTCAGGCTGGGGTACCAGCCTATTGCCTTTGTCGCGCATTGTGAGGAGGACAGAGCGCCAATTTTACACAAAGTTGATTGCAACCCCTAGATCTTTGTTGCCTCTGTGAGAAAGAGTGACACTGTGATGAATTCCTCCACCGCTGGGTCACATAAAGCAACGGAGCTTCGACTCAGAAGGACCTTATCCGTCCTACTGTGCCCCCTGATTATTTCTTACTAAGTGATCTTGATTTATGAATCTTCCTCACATTCAGCATATGTGACTCGAGGCACTTTAATCAGCCTCTGCTTTCATTAATGTGCAGCCAGAAGTGGAGATGGTGGGAGTGGATACTGCGGAAAAGAAAAGTTCATTTTATTCAGAAGGATTTTATGCTGTTTACACCACATCAAAGATGCAGTATTACGTGATGGCTGTGATGCTCTGGTCAACTTTAGTTCAAGACTCACTAGCAGAACAATCAGAGTATCCGGAGATGAATGGGAGAAGGCAGCAACAGGGAAATCAATGGGGATGATCTGCTTTTTTTCATGTTGGCGGTAGGTATCAGTGAGACAGAGCTTGGGAAAGAACCTACACTCTCAATGAGCCACTTCAGCGCTGTGTGAATTTATCAATAGAACAATCTGCTGCCTACACTTCTCTTCCTCAGCTAGGGTAACGTAGAGAACACAAGCTCTCAGACAGTGTTATGTAGTTACTTTATGTGACACAGAAGGAGGCCATTCGGCCCATCGGCTCCATGCCATCTGAAAGTGCCGATGAGGTAGATCGGGTGGATAAGAAGGCGTTTGGCACGCTGGCCTTCATCAGTCAAGGGCACTGAGTGTAGGAGCTGTGACGTTACATTGCAGTTGTACAAGATGTTGGTGGGGCCTCTTCTGGAGTATTGTGTTCAGTTTTGGTCACCGTGTTATAGGAAAGATGCCATTAAGATGGAAATAGTGTAGAGAAGATTTATCAGGACTCAAGGACATGAATTACAGGGAGAGGATGGGCAGGCTGGGACTTTTATTCCTTGGAGTGTAGGGGACAGAGGGGTGACCTTATAGCGGAGTATAAAATCATGAGGGGCGTAGATAGGGTGAATGCACTCAGTCTTTTTCCCAGGGAAAAAGAATCAAGAACTAGAGGGCAGAGATTTAAGGTGAGAGGGGTGTGATTCCTGAAGCCATGTATGGATCTAGATAAACATAAGGGCCTAGAAATTCATTCTTGGTGTTGGACATTGAAGGCACTGAGAGCTTGTGTCAGTCACAATCTGCTACCATTGAATTTCAGAGACAGAGTACTGTATAGTGATGCTGCTCAGAAGAATAAACTTCTAGCCAAAGATCTTTCTTCTTCTCTTCCTTTACCCCTTTCCTCCCTGTCCTTGCGGACACGGACCTTTCAGGGGTACAGCTCAGCAGATGGAAACAGGCCCAAGATGCCTTGTCCAAATGGTTTTTCAGAAGAAATCAGTTCAGAAGGAACTGCAGAGCCCTCTGGCATTCATTCATGTCAACGTTGATCCAGGTCACTTTCTTACCCAAATCCCAGATCTTCCAATTCCCTCAGTGTTCAAAAATCTCAGCCTTACAAATGCTCAGTGACTGAGCATCCATTACTCTCTGAGGCAGAGGTTTCCAAAGGTTCATATTCTTCAGAATGAGGACGTTCCTCCTCTCAATTGTAAATGTCCAACTCTTCATTCTTTGCTTCATGTGTGTGGCCCAGACACATCAACCAGGGGATCTTATTTATGAGGACCCAGCTCACCCCAAGTGGCTGCAAAGACACTTTTTCCAATTTTCGGGGGAGCGAGGTGTGTGTGATAGCCGTCAAGGTCAAGAAACCTCTTTAGATCCTCCCCAGGAATACTGAGGTCAGATGCTCATCTGATCCCTCCACAGGCCAGGCTTCATTCTGAGGCACCTTCCAAGCTGTCAATAGGGAGAAATATCAACCAAAATTGAAAAGGCAGGGTCTGTTAGAGTAACTTCCATCTCATGAAGGGTGGATGTGTGGTCGAGTGTTACAGCATACTTGAGGACTCAGTTTTATTCACCTTGCTATCAAGTTGTCCTTTGTACACAAGGTTTATTGATACAAATTATTAGGTTGTAGTTCAGACTATGAGATGAATCAAACTGGTTGTAGCCCCGTGATCATGCCCAATATATCATGGGCACATCCCTCCCCACCGTCGGGAGTATCTACAGGAGGCGCTGCCTCAAGAAGGCAACATCTATCATCAAAGATCCCCACCATCCGGGAAATGCCATCTTCTCACAGCTCCCATCAGGCAGATACAGGAGCCTGAAGTCCCACACCACCAGGTTCAAGAACAGTTACTTCCCTTCAACCATTTGGTTCTTGAACCAACCAACGCAACCCTAATCACTAACTCAGTATAGAAACACTGTGACCACTTTGATCACTTTGGACTAAAATTGACATTTTTTTGTTCTAATTGTGTTCTTTCTTGTAAAAATTGTGTATAACTTATGTTTAATTTATGTTTTTCTTGTGAATGCTGCTTATCTGATGCTCTGTGCCTGTGATGCTGCTGCAAGTAAGTTTTTCATTGCACCTGTGCACTTGTGCATGTGACAATAAACTCAACTGTGACTTTGACTTTGATGATATAATCAGGCATCCGAACAGCCAGAATCACTTCTACCACAGGGAAAACTGGGAAGATTTTTCGTGACATCAAGTCCTTCACCTTTCTCCCATTATTGACATCAACCAAGTTCAGTCACTGTGGAAAGTCAGAATTGGCTGTGTATTTTTCTATAGCCAGCACAATCTGTGCTGTAAATTCTCCATCTCTCCCTCTTCTATAAGTCCCTCCTCAGTGGGGAACACCCTTGCCTCCAAGGCAGAAGGTTGGTGGTTTCAAAGTCAAGAACAAACTATTGGGTTGGTATTTCAGGATGTCAGGGACTTGAAGTGTTTTGGATCCTAAGATCTTCAGAGGCCTTGGCACCGTGGATGGGGGTTCCTCGTGGGGGAATCTAGAACCATGGGATCACTATTTAAAATAAGGGGGTCACTCATTTAGGATAGAGATGAGGCCTCTGAGGTGAAGACGTTGGTGAGGCTTGGAGTATTGTGTACAGTTTTGGTCACCCTGTTATAGAAAAGATGTTACTAAACTAGAAAGAGTGTGAAAAGATTTACCAGGATGTTGCCTGGACTTGGGGACCTGAGTTACAAGGACAGGTTGTGTAGACTAGGACCTTATTCACTGGAACATAGGAGATTGAGGAGCAACCTGATAGAGTTATGTAAGATCATGAGGGGCATAGACAGGGTGAAAGAACATAGTCTTTTCCCAGGGAGGGGGTGCTAAAAACAAGAGGGCATAGGTTTAAGATCAGAGGCGAAAGATTTAAAAGGAACATCAGGGGCAGCTTCTTCACGCAAAGGGTGGTGCGTATTTGGAATGAGCTGCCAGAAATAGTGGTTGAGGTGGGCACATTAGCAACATTTAAAAGCCATCCAGATAAGCACATGGATAGGAGAGGTTTAGAGGGCTATGGGCCAAACGCGGGCAGGTGGGACTAGCTCGCTGGGCAACACAGTCGGCATGGACGAGTTGGGCCGAAAGGCATGTTTCCGTGCTGTATGACTCTATGACTCTGAGTCTTTGGAACTCTCTTCCTCAAAGGACGATTGAAGCAGAGCCTTTGAATCTTTTCAAGGCAGATTTTTGAGAAGCAAGGAGGTGAGATGTTATGGGAGCAAGTCAGGAATGCAGGGTTGATGCTACAGTCAGATCAGCCATGACATTAAATGATAGACTAGGCGCAAGGGGCTGAGTGGCCGACTCCAGCTCCTAATTTGTGTGTTTGTATGGAAGCCCTTCTGCAGAGACCGGAGCACAGACAACTGGGCTGATGTCTCCGTGCAGCACCGAGGGAGTGCTACACTACCCAATGTTCTGCCTTTCTGATGAGGTTAAATCAGGCCCCGTTCTCTCTCCTGTCTGGACATAAAATATTCCATGAGGCTACCTTTTGCAAGGGATGAGTATTTCTCCTTGATCAGTACGTACACCTCATCAAGATCAAGATCAAGACAACAGTCATCTATAAGGCCCATATCCCTCGATTTCTTCCCTATCAAAGTCAAAGTCGAGTTTAAGATAAGACAAGATTTCTTTATTAGTCACATGTACATCGAAACACACAGTGAAATGCATCTTCTGCATAGAATGTTCTGGGGCAGCCCGCAAGTGTCGCCACGCTTCTGGTCCCAACATAGCATGACATAGCATAGTATGTTGGCTGTTAAGAGCTTTGCGACAATATGAAAGAGTTATAGAAGTTCAAGACTTTATTTTTTCCATAAAATCACCATCTTTACTTCCTGCCACTAACAGCTTGTCTATGCGTCTATCGAGGGCCTTGATGTGTCCTTGCTTCACTTAAATGGTAGACATTCTTCTTTCTGCATTTAAACTCTTTTCAAAGCCCTCCCATACATATTTTTATTTAATATTTCTTTGTTCAGCTGTCATTCTCTCCGTCTGGGCCCGCGGGACTGGGACGAGACAGGTGATGTGCAACTGATACGCCTGCTAATATAAGTAGTTTGAGATGGCGCAGAGATAGAGGTCTGAGGTGCATCAAAGAGTTGGTAGGGTTGTTTGGCAGGCTGAACTACGTCAGAAGTGATGTGGGAGATGGTTTGGCTGCGGCACACTCTCTGGCACACACGTGCACACACACACACACAAACAAACACAAACACACGTATGCATGCTTACGCACAAGAACCCTGGAGCATGTGTCCTGTACTCTGCATGGTTTACTGAAGTCAAATTCAATAATCGCTCTTCATTGCCCATACAGTAACTCATGTGGAAGGTGATAAATGACGCTGAGTAATTTCTGTCTGGGTGAATTACTACTCAACCTTTAATAAGATTGAGTCATCGAGTCAGTCAGCACTGAAGCAGGCCGTTCAGCTTGACTCATCCATGCTGACTGAGATGTCTACCTGTGCTGGAGTGTCTCCTATGGGAGCCTGGTGATGGGCTAGCGAATGGAATGGCCCACCCACTAGATCCAAGTAATGAGAGCCTCAGTTTTGGGGTCTTGTCCTAGGGGAGGTTAGTAACATTGGTTCTTTTGTTGCCATTTGGATTTGGGAGATTTTGCAGAGGCAGCGTTGGTGGCATCTCTTGAGTGCTCTGAGGTTGACTGCTGTTGATAGTTCATGTCTCAGAGGTGTACAGGAGGCAAGGATCACCACTGACCAGTGGACCTTGAGTTTGAAAGTTGAGTTTTATTGTCACATGCACAAATCCACGTGTGCACAGGTGCAATGAAAGACTTACTTGCAGCAGCATCACAGGCACATAGTATCAAAGACACAATATCCACAAAAAAAACATAAATGAAATGTAGATTATACAAAAAAGAACACAATTAGAATAAAAAAAATCAAAGTCCGTTTTAATGCAAAGTGGTCATAGTGTTGCTACACTGAGGTAGTGATTAGGGTTGTGCAGGTTGGTCCAAGAACCGAATGGTTGAAGGGAAGTAGCTGTTCCTGAACCTGGTGGTGTGGGACTTCAGGCTTCTGTACCTCCAGCCCGATGGTAGCTGCGAGAAGATGGCATGGCCCAGATGGTGGGGATCTGATCATAGATGTTGCCTTTTTGAGACAGTGGATACTACGGATGGTGAGGAGGGATGTGCCCGTGATGTATTGGGCAGAGTCCATTACTCTGCAGCTTCTTACATTCCTGCACATTTGAATGGCTGTACCAGACCATGATGCACCCAGTCAGGATACTTTCAACAGTACATCTGTAGTAGTTTGCTAGAGTGTTTGGTGACAAGTTGAACTTCCTTAACCTTCTAAGAAAGTAAAGACACTGGTGTGCCTTCCTTGTGATTGCATCCATGTGCTAGGTCCAGGATAGGTCATGCCATATAGTTTGAGGTCCCACTAAAGGTTGGACTGTTCTTTAATCCCTGTGTTCACAAGAGCTTAAAATAGTCTCATTTACAGGTTGATCCAGGAAATACAAACGACTCTTGGCTAGAATGGTAATAGTTCATGTGACAACACCCCACCCTGGGGAAGGTTGGTGGTGTTCATGCATTGTAAGTAGCATTAACACGTTGTGAGAAAATGTATTGAACTGTTGGTGAAATTAATGTAGAGAAAGACTGTAGAGAGTCCAGATGAAGCGTCTCGACCCGAAACGTTGACTGTCCATTTCCTTCCACAGATGCTGCCTGACTCGCTGCATTCAGGCACGGTAGCATAGTGGTTAGCATAATGCTTTACAGCGCCAGCGACCCGGGTTCAATTCCGGCCACTGTCCGTAAGGAGTTTGTACGTTCTCCCCGTGTCTGCGTGGGTTTCCTCCGGGTGCTCCGGTTTCCTCCCACTTTCCAAAGACGTACGGGTTAGGAAGTTGTGGGCATACTGTGTTGGCGCCGGAAGCGTGGCGACACTTGTGGGCTGCCCCCAAAAATCACTACGCAAAAGCTTGTGTGTTTCGATGTACATGTGACTAATAAAGATCTTATCTTATCTTATCTTATCCTCCAGCAGATTGTTTGTTGCTGCAGATTCCAGCATCTACAGTTCCATAAAGAAAGACATATCTTGATTATTTTTACTGTATTTATAGCAAATAAAATATTATTTTGAAATTAAAAATTGCTTAAAGTGACAATGCCTGAAGAAGTCAAAAACTATCACTGAGTGGGTCTGGAGAACCAATAAAGCAGTGGCCTGTAGAGAGATTTAATTAAAGGCTTTGCTTGACCGTGAATTGTCCATTCCCAGCATAATCATGTCCTTGGTGGGTGTAAATTAAATTTATTTGCAGGAGGAATAAGAACAAAATCTCCTGCAAACCGGCATGCATTAGGTCTGAAAGGACAATTAACAAATCCTCTCTCCAACACACCCCACCCCCACCATTTTTTTAAACTTCTCCACCAGGCTAAGTGATTCTTTACATTCTGTGAGAGTGAAGAGGGCTCCCTATTAAGGGGTCACACATTAGCACCAATTATGCACAAAAAAAATGAGTAATGCAAAGACTGGGGGACGCCTGAAGCCACAAATGACTGAGGGACTCTCTCTCTATCTGTCTCACCCTCTTGCTTTCTCTCCTCTCTCTCTTTTACTCTCTCCCCTCTCTCTCCCTTTTTCTCCCTCTCTTCCCCTCTGTCTCTCTGCCCCTCTCTCCTCTCTCCCCCCTCTCTCGCTCTCTCTCCCTTTCTCCCCCTTTCTCTCTCCCTCTCTCTGTTTTCTCTCCCCCTCTCTCCCTCTTCCTCTTCCTCTTCCTCTCTGTTCCCTCTCTCTCCTCTGTCTCTCTCTCCTCTCTCTCCCCCTCTCTCTCTCCCTCTCTACCCCTCTCTTTCGCCCCCTCTCTCCCACAATCTCTCTCTGTCCCTCTCTCTGCTCCCTCTCTCTGTCCTTCCCTCTCTCCCCCTTACTTTTTTGTAAATTTTCCCAAGTTGAATTTTAACCTGAGTGTACCCTCTCTCTGCTTTTGCCAACTGAGGTGCCAAAGCAAGAACCAAAATGCTCCTCCTGTTCTAACCTAAGAAACAGCCACTCAGGAAGAAGAAAGTAGGGACATTAAGGCAGGAGGGAGCCACTAACAGGCTGATTACTATAAAACCAGAGCTTGCCTTCCACTCCTGGACACACTCATCTGTGTCACATGGATACACTTCGTAAGCCATTAAGCAGTTGGGACACCCTGATCTGTGGTGGAAAATTAGCGTTGCTAAATGATGATTGAGGAGCAATTTTATGAAATCATAACTGATAATTGGTTTATTATTGTCACATGTACCAAGATATAGTGAAAAGCATGTTATCCAGACAGATCATTCCCAACATAAGTACATCGAGGTAGTACAAAAGGGAAGACAATAAGAGAATGCAGAATATAGTGTTAAAGTTACAGAGAAAGTGCAGTGTGTGCTGACAGATAAGGTGCAAGGGCCATGATGAGGTAAATTGAGAGACCAAGGGTTCATCTTTATTGTACAAGAGGTCCATTCAACAGTCTGATAACAGTGGGATAGAGCTGTCCTTGAGCCTGGTGGTATGAATTTTCAAGTTTTTGTATCTTCTCTTGGCCTTTTTCTGTGAAGTGCTTTTCAGTCAATATCAAGCCATCCCAGGTTCCCTATATCCTCAATTCCAATGTTGAAATGCGCCCTATCTCACGCACCAGACCATCAGTACTCCACTTCCCCACAGCCGTGACCTTGGAGTCTTGCTGACAGAGACTGTTGATGTTCCATTAGTGTTAAATGACAACCCTTCCGTTCCAGGAGCTGAAATATTGCAGGGAATCCTCACTGCAGAACTGGGCCATTTTGCTGAGCTTGGGGTTAAGATTGTCAAACAGGTTAGAGACAGCTGTGCTCTGTGCCTAATTAATCTGGAATTTAGAGCAGGAAACACTGGAGTAGTTCTGCAGGTCAGGCAGTATCTGTGGGGAGGGAAACAAGTCAATGACCTTCCTTCAGAAGCTGAAACATTAACTTTGCTTCTCAGATCATTTCCAGCAGTTTTAGTTTTCATTGCAGCTGTCTGACATCTGCAATATTTTATTTCTCAGTCAACATGAACTAAATGCTGAAACCAGGGACAAAAAATGAGGTTAAAAACAATTCCTGTGAATACATTAAATAAAGTAAGAGGAATTATTTATTAGGTCAATTCCTTTGACAGGTTTTCTCATCTGTAAGTCTTCCACCATCAATACTGACCAGAAACTCAGTCAGACACATAAATACCATGGGTACAGGAGCAGGTTAGAGGCTGGTATCCTGCTGTTAATGATTCACCTCTTGATGCCCCAAAACCTTTCTATCATCTACGAGGCTCAAGCCAGGAGACTGATGATAGAAATGAGAGCTGTGGACACAGCTCAGCACATCACAGAAACCAGCCTCCCCTCCGTGGACTCTGTCTACACTTCTCACTGCCTCGGTAAAGCAGCCAACATAATCAAACGCCCCCACCCACCCCAGACATTGTCTCTTCTCCCCCCTCCCATCGGGCAGAAGATACAAAAGCTTGAGAGCACATACCACCAAGCTCAAGGACAGCCTCTGAATGAGTGAAGCTCCAAAAACACTTAAGAAGCTCAACACTGTCCAGGAAGGATAAGATAAGATATCTTTATTAGTCACATGTACATTGAAACACACAGTGAAATGCATCTTTTGCGTAGAGTGTTCTTGGGGGAGGGGGGGGCAGCCTGCAAGTGTCGCCATACTTCTGGCGCCAATATGGCACGCCCACAACTTCCTAACCTGAACATCTTTGGAACGTGGGAGGAAACCGGAGCACCCTGAGGAAACCCACGCAGACATAGGGAGAACATACAAACTCCTCACAGACAGCAGCCGGAATTGAACCTGGGTCTCTGGCGCTGAAATAGCGTCACGCTAACCGCTACACTACTGTGCCTGAAAGACTAACCTGCTTGATTATTATGCCTTTCACCATTCTAAACATTCATTCTATCCATGCCTGGTGAACAGTGGGCGTAGCATGCACCATCTCCAAAGTGCTCTGTGGTTACTTGCCCAGGCTACTCCAACAACACCTCCCAAATGTACATGCCCCACCACAAGAGCAGCAGGCACAGGGGATCTCCATCCACTGCAAGTTCCCCTCCAACTCATGCTCTTGCACTGCTCCTTCAACGTAATGAGTGTACACCTCCTGTCCACCATGTGCACAGGTGTGACCCCACTGTCCATGGTCAAAAGAGCACAAAGACCATTCGGAGGGAGGCAACAGAACTTGTCCAGGACCATTGAGAAAGCAAGAGTCAGGCGCCTTTTAGCAGAGGGAGTGGTGGCAATTGCAAAGAAATTTTCTTTTTGTAGATGAGACTATGCCAAACACCGCCTACTGTGTATAATCCTCAAAACACCAGGCAACTCCCACAGCCATTATAGCAATAATTACTACATGTTCATTTCTGGATTAGAGACCACACAATTGCAGGAGTTGTAGTGCGGCATAGAAACTAATCCTTGCCTTCCCAGAACAGAGCAAACCTGCAGAACACCAGGTCTGCTTGAAAAATGAGGAACTCAGACACTGAAGAATAAAATAAATCATCCCAGTTGACCCTTGCTACTTCACATGTCCTTGCCTTGCAAATTGCAGCCCATACCTTCATATATTTAATCACTTTTATATGGATTTGGAATTGGAAAAGGAATTGGTTTATTATTGTCACTTGTACCGAGGTACGGTGAGAAACTTCCCGTTCATAAAGATCAATTCATTACACAGTGCGTTGAGGTAGTACAAGGGAAAACAATAACAGAATGCAGAATAAAGTGTTACAGTTACAGAGAAAGTGCAGTGCAGGCAGACAATAAGGTGCAAGGTCATAACGAAGTAGACTGTGTGTCCACCTAATCATACTAGGGAACTGTTCAGCGGGATAGAAGCTGACCTTGAGTCTGGTGGTACGTGCTTTCAGGCTTTTGTATCTTCTGCCCGATGGGAGAGGGGAGAAGAGAGAATGTCCAGGGTGGGTGGGGTCTTTGATTACATTGGCTGCTTTACCAAGGCAATGAGAAGTATAAACAGAGTCCATGGAGGGGAGGTTGGTTTCCGTGATGTGTTGAGCTATGTCCACAACTCTCTGCAGTTTCTTGCAGTCATGGGCAGGGCAGTTGACCTATTAACCTGGTGATGGGTTCTTTTGGGTTCAGATTTGGGATTGAAGCAAAATTTGATGAACATTCTTGAAAGGTTTGTTTAGGTTTTTGCAAAATGCCTTCCCAGCCCAGTTATTGAGGAGTTTGTTCATCTCCAAAAGTAGTGGATCAAATGTTGGTGGCCGTGACTTCTGCTGCCAGGGACCTGAGCTCTGGCGCTCCCTCCTTGAACTGGTCTCCAGGAAGAAGCTCCTCGATCTTCTTTGTCCAAGCCTTTGGTAATTTAAGATAAGATAAGATTTCTTTATTAATCACATGTACATCAGAACACACAGTGAAATATATTTTTTCCGTAGAGTGTTCTGGGGGCAGCCTGCAAGTGTCGCCATGCTTCCAGCGCCAACATAGCATGCCCACAACTTCCTAACCCGTACGTCTTTGGAATGTGGGAGGAAACCGGAGCACCCGGAGAAAACCCACGCAGACACGGGGAGAACATACTAACTCTTTACAGACAGTGGCCGGATTTGAACCCGGGTCGCTGGTGCTGTAAAGCGTTACTCTAATCGCTACACTACCGTGCCTGCCCTTTATCCTAAGATGTGACATTGCTGAACTTTGATTACCACTGCTGTTTCGAAGCACCTTGCGATATTGACAAACACACGACCTGTTGGAGGAACTCAGTGGGTCGAGCAGCATCTGTGGGGGGGAAGGAATTGTCAATGTTTTGGGTTGAAACCTTGCATCATTGCCCCTTAGTTCCACCTGTCCTTTCTACATGTTCAAAAATTATTTTTAAATGGTTTTAAGAACAGATTGTCCTCAGGAACCACTGGACTTTCTCTCACAACTCTCCCCCCGTACCTCTGCTTTCTGAATGAAGGTGGCTATGATCTTACTGATCTGGATTCATAGAGAGATACAGCATGTTCTTTGACCCACTGAGTCTGCGCTGATCATCAACACTCACTAGTTATGGAGTCATAGAGTATCACAGCGTGGAAACAGGCCCTTCGGCCCAACTCGTCCATGCTGACCAAGGTGCCCACCTAAGCTAGTCCCACTTGCCTGAGCTTGTCTCATATCCCTCTAACTCTTCCCTATCCATGTACCTGTCCAAATGTCTTTTGAATGTTGTTATTGTACCTGCCTCTACCTCTTCCTCTGGTAGCTGGTTCTATATACCCACCACCCTCTGTGTGAAAAAGTTGCCCCTCGGGTCCCTTTTAAATCTTTCCCCTCTCACCTTAAACCTATGCCCTCTAGCTTTTGGTTTCCTTTCTTTGGGGAATCAATTATCCCACATTAATTCTCCTCACATTTCTGTCAACTCCCCTTAGATTTTACCACCCATCTATACACCAGGAGCAATTTCTGGCGGTCAATTAGCCTACCAACCCGCAGGTCTTTGGGATGTGGGAGGAAACCGGAGCACCTGGAGGTAACCCACGTGGAGGTAACATAGAAATTCCGCGCGGGCAACAGCCGAGGTCGGGTTTGAACCTACGCCTCTGGTGCTGTGAGGCAGTGGCTCTGCTAACTGCACCACTGTGCTGCCCCATGTAAGTATAATAAAGCTGCGATCCAGCAAGAAACTTTTCCGTTGAGCCAAATGGATCAGACTTCAGCTGAGAGCTTGCAGCATGTTGTCAACACAGCCCTTTGGATCTCCATTGATTTATTTGGTGCGGAGTAAGGAAAGGAAGACTCTGGCCGGTACTTAGTCCCACAGCAAATCATTAAATTCTGCTTTGCCACCATTCCCACAATCTCCTGGCCAGGACTGAGCAACTAACAAACGCAATACTGTTTTCCTCATCCCCTATAGAGACCAGAGGCACTGAGGCCAGATTCCAGCCCTGCTCCAACACCACTAAACATGAGATGGAGCTGGCACAAGTGGTTAAGTTCCACATGGAAGCGTGTGGTTAACAACAAGATGAGGGGCACCGTTATAGGGACGGGATGTATTGGATGGCAATTGGTAATTGGTTTATTATTGTCACGTGTACTGAGATACAGTGAAAAACTGTTGTTTGCATGCCATCTAGACAGATCATTCCATACATAAGATAAGATATCTTTATTAGTCACACGTACATCAAGACACACAGTGAAATGCGTCTTTTTTTTGCGTAGAGTGTTCTGGGGGCAGCCCGCAAGTGTTGCCACTCTTCTGGCGCCAACGTAGAATGCCCGCAACTTCCTAACCCGTACGCCTTTGGAATGTGGGAGGAAACCGGAGCACCTGGAGGAAACCCACGCAGACATGGGGAGAACATACAAACTCCTTACAGACGGCAACCAGAATCGAACCCGGGTCGCTGGCACTGTAAAGCATTATGCTAACCACTACACTACTGTGCCTGCAGTACATCGAGGTAGTAAAAAGGGAAAACAAAACAGAACGCAGAATATGGTGTTAGAGTCACAGAGAAAGTGCAGTGCAGGCAGACAAATAAAGTGCAAGGGCCATGATGAGGTAGATTGGGAGATCAGGAGTCCATCTTTATCGTATAAGAGGTCTGTTCAAGAGTCTGATAACAGTGGGATAGAAGCTGCCCTTGAGCCCGGTGGTGCCTGCTCTCAAACCTTTATATCTTCTGCCCAATGGGAGAGGAGAGAAGACAGACTGCCTGGGGTGGGAGAGGTCCTTGATTGCGTTGGGTGATGTTAGATGGCTCTTCCATTCCCAGAGAACAGTGGACCCTATTAGAATGGGTTGTCAGGCAAGTCACACCTCAGCCACAGTGTCATGTTTATGGGTGGGTGGAGATTACTGAGATCACCCATGTCAACAGATTGCAGAGGAATTTTCCTGATGTTTTCCCTGTTTGAATGGTGTTCCAACTCTCCCAGAAGACAAGGTTGTGGCCAGAGAGTGCCCAAGTTGTGCTACCTCACAGCCACATGTGATAGGCTGGATGTACCAGTGTGGATCTTCCTGCTAGATACTTCTGTATGTTCCTTTCAGCTCTGCTTGTAATATTGTCACCAGTTGGAGGTGTCATCTTCTGAACGGGGACGTCAAACCGAGACTCTTCCTCCGAATTTGAAGGGGTCTCTGCAGGGTCCTGCTCAATAGTTGAGACACAGGAGACTGCAGATGTTACAATCTGGAGCAAAAAACAATCTGCTGGAGGAACTCAGCGGGTCAGGTAGCATCTGTAGGGGAAAGGAGTTGTCCACGTTTTGGGTCGAAACCTGCATCAGTTCTGGATTCTGGATTCTGGTTGCTGGATTCCTCTGGAGAAATCAGAGCCATGTCCACTGCTCCCTGCAGTCCCTGGCAACCTGATTACAGATAACCTGGGCTGCATTCATTTATAGTCACCCAACCCAGTCGAACCCAACCTCAGTCCGAGTCCTAACTCAAATCCAACACTGAGAGTTGGAGATACTCAACAGGTCAGGCAGCATCTGTGGAGAGAGTAACGTGGTTCGCATTTCCTCAGGACCAACCTGAAAGGTTAACTCTGTTTGTCTCTTCATGGATGCTTCCTGACCTGTTGAGCGTTACCAGCATTTCTGCTGTACACGTCTCCGTGTCTGGGAGTGGGTAATGACTCTAACTGGAGACAACAAAACTCAGAACACCAATGAGAGGACGTTTCTACTCCAGTGAAACATCCCAAGCTGAATTTGACACAAGGAGGGAATTGGACATGGTTGGTTGAAGAGCCCAGGTTTAAGGAATGCCTCATAGGAGAAGGATGGAGGTGGAGTGGGTTGAGGGAGTAAATCTAACCGTCCCAGCACCTTGTCGCAGATGCTCGGAACTCGAAGGCTGGAAAGCCTCCTGTGTGATGGCCCTGTCTAACTCAGTTTGGAGTTGGGGGGTGGGTATCTCATGGCCCTTAGTGTCTCCTGGGTCAAGATGGAACTTTAGGGTCATAGAGTGATAAAGTCATCTAGCATGGAAACAGGCCCTTCAGCCCACTGAGTCCATGCTGACACATCAAACACCCATTTACCCTCATCCTTCACTAATCCCATTCTATTTTTCTGACATTCCCATCAGATTTTACCCTTACCCATTCGAATTGCCATCCCAGACCATGATGCAACCAGTCAGGATACATTCAAATGTACATCTGTGGAAGTTTGTTCGAGTGTTTGGTGACAAGCTGAACCCCCTACGAAGGTAAAGATACTGGAGCACCTTCCTTGTGATTGCATCTATGTGCTGGGAGAGGGTTAAATTCCAGTGCTGGGCAAACACAGTTTATTACAAGGGAGTCAATTCTCCCAGTTTAAGTGCAAGACACTCCTAAGAGAGCCGCACAAAATAATCTGATAGGAATAAAATATTTTGTCAGACCCAGTAATTGGGCTAAATTTATTCGGCATTCTAACTATGCACTTGCTTTGAATGGTACTGTAGAGAAGGGTTGATCCCAACGCACCGTGAGTGCAGACCAGATATGATATTCCACTATCGTGTTCCCAGCAGGAGACTCGCACTGAGTTTCCATAATGTGGGGGGGTTTTGGAGCCTTTCATTTCAATTTCCAACACGTGCTCCCATGCCCAATGACGGTAAACAACTGACGTTGGAAAGTGGTTTGAATGTTAAAATAATTGATTCTCTGACCTGTGCTATACCAAATGGTTTAGAGAGGGAACCAGAGACAGCTGACCACAGGCACAACCATGCCACCTGCCAGAGGTTAGGTATCCCATCTCACAATCTCACTCTGAACCAGACTGTAATGAGTTCAAGTCGAGTTGAGTTTATTGTCATGTGCACAAGTACAGTGAGGTACAGGTACAAATGAAAAACTTGCTTGCAGCAGCATCACAGGCACGTAGGTACAGACAACACAGAATACAAATTGTGCATAAATTATACAAGACAGTGAAAAAGTCCACGGTAGTGCAAGAGGTGGCCCATAGTGTTTTGTTGCTGAGGTAGGGTTAGGGTTGTGCAGGTCAATTCAAGAACCTGATGGTTGTAGGAAGGTAGCTGTTCCTGAACCTGGTGGCGTGGGACTTTAGGCTTCTGTACCTCCTGTCCCATGGTAGCTGTGAGAAGATGGCATGGCCCGGATGGTGGGGATCTTTGATGATAGATGCCGCCTTCTCGAGGCAGCGCCTCCTATAGATGCTGTCAATGGTGGCGGGGGGAGGGCTGTGCCCACTACTCTCTACAGCCTCTTGCGCTCCTGTGCATTGGAATTGCATACCAGGCCCTGATGCAGCCAACTACTTTCTACCTTACATCTGTCGACGTTTGTTAGAATGTTAGATGACATACCGAATCTTAAGCTTCTAAGAAAGCAGAGAAGCTCGCACTACACAATCCTGACCTGGAAATATATCACCATTCCTTCACTGTCAGAGGGTGTAAACCCTGGAGCTGCTTCCCTCACAGCACCGGGGGAGAACCTTCACCAGGAAGGTCCGACATGCTTCAAGAAGGTAGTTCATCACCACCCTCTCAAGGGCAACTAGGAATGAAGAGTAAATGGTAGCTTTACCAGCAACACCCACATCTGGCTTGAACACAAACATCCAGGCTGATATTTGAGTGTGGTAGTGAGGGTGTACTACATTCCTGGAGATGTGGTGTTTTGGATGAGGCCTACCTGCCAACTGATATGAACAGGAAAGGTTCCCAATGCACCACTCTGCTGATCAACAGGGAAGTTCTCCCTGGTACCTGGGCTCTTATTTGATGTTGATCACCAACAGAGATTATGTGGTCATTATCCCCTTGCTGTTGGTGGGATCTTGCTGCGCTCAAAGTGGCCTCTACGTTTCCCAACAGTATGCCAGTGACTACAAGCTGGAACGTACTTCATTGGCTGTAAGGTATTGACAATTGGTTTATTATTGTCACATGTACTGAGGTACAGTGAAAAACATTGCAAGCCATCCATACAGATCATTTCATCACATCAGTGCATTGAGGTAGTACAAGGGAAAACAATAACAGAATGCAAGATAAGATAAGATATCTTTATTAGTCACATGTACATCAAAACACACAGTGAAATACATCTTTTGCGTAGAGTGTTCTGGGGGCAGCCCACATGTGTCGCCATGCTTCTGGCGCCAACATATCATGCCCTCAGCTGCCTAGCCTGTATGTCTTTGGAAATGTGGGAGGAAACCAGAGCACCCAGAGGAAACCCACGCAGACATGGAGAGAACATACAGAGAAAGTGCAATGCGGGCAGACAATAAGGTGCGAGGTCATGACGAGGTAGATTGTGAGGTCAAGAGCCCATCTTTGGACTTGGATTGGGTACGTGGAGATGTCCCAAATGACAACGTGAAGTCAACTTGATCCCTTCAGTACGCTGACAGGAGGCTTGGGTTATAGGAGGTTTCATGTCAGCGTCACACCTATCTAGAGCAGCACTGAAGACACTATGAGTGGCCACAGTAGGTAAGTGATGAGATTGTCACCTCATTGCTCTCCAGTGACAGTGCTGTAAGACCAAATTTGCAGATACCATTCCAAATGGAATCATTTGGCCATGTTCAGGCTGACACCAAGTACGAGAGCACCTTCAGACCCGGAGAGTTAACACCAGCAGAAGATTGTGTTGTTTGTTCTAAAGAAGCAACTGCATTCCATACCTCCTGTCCTGCCCTTAGTTAGTTGCCGGGCGCACTAATGCCAACATTGCAATGTGGGAAACAGCAGGTAATTCAAGAGTCCGAAAGTTAGGCGGCAGCTTTATAAAACTCTGGTTAGGCCGCATCTGGAGTATTGCATTCAATTCTTGTCGCTCCATTATAGGAAGGATGGAGGCGGCTTTGGACAGGGTGCAGAAGAGGTTCACCAGGATGCTGCCTGGATTAGAGGGCATGTGCTATAAGGAGAGGTTGCTCAAACTTGGGTTGTTTTCTCTGGAGCAGCGTAGGCTGAGGGGAGACCTGATAGAGGTTTAAGATTATGAGATGCATAGATAGACAGCCAGTATCTTTTTCCCAGCGTTGAAATGTCTAACACTAAAGGGCATGCATTTAAGGTGAGAAGGGGAAAAGCTCAAAGGAGATGTGTGGGGCAAGTTTTTTTTTACACAGAGAGTGGTGGGTGCCTGGAATGCGATACGATAGAAGTGTTTAAGAGGCTTTTAGATAGATGCATGTGCAGAGAACGGAGGGATATGCACCATGTGTAGGCAGAAGGGATTAGTTTACTTAGGCATTTAATTACTAGTTTAATTAGTTCAGTAAAACATCATGGGCTGAAGAGCCTGTTGTTGTGCTGCACTGTTCTATGTCGGGCAACTTCCCACCAACTGCATGAATGTGATAATGGCCGGATATTGTTTTTAATGATGTGTTTGAGGGATAAATATTGGCAGGAGTGCTGGGAAGGCACTCCTGCTCTGTAAAATTGTGCAATGGGATCATTTTACGTCCAGGGAGGAGAAGGATCTTTGTTTTAATATCTGATCTAGAGGACAGGGCAGTGCTCTCTCAGTCTTAGATCTTCATAGAGTCAGAGAAACAGATCCTTCTGCCAACTGAATCCAACCATCAAACACCCATTTTTATACATTAATTCTCCCCTAACCTTTTTTTTATATTCTCCCCACATTCCCATCAACTACCCCCTTAGATTCAACCACTCATCCGCACATTCGGTGTAACTTACAGTGGCCAATTAACCTACTGACCTGCACGTCCTTGGTGACCCAAGTGCCCAGAGGAAACCCACACAGTCACAGACTCCAAGCAGTCAGCATCAGAGATCAGCATTGAATGCACGTTGCTGGATCTGTGAGGAAGTGTTGTCACACTGCATCGAGTATAGGACTTAAGCCCTGATCTCGAGGCAAGCGAGTGACCTACTGAGGTGCAGCTAAAGCTGCAAAGCTAGGCACAAACTCTGAAGTAATTATGGGGACACTTGTGGAGCTGTCAGTTCATCCCAGTGGGAACAAAATGCATGAGAAATTTTGCAATTACACTCCTTTGAACAGTCGCAAAGGTTCAATCAAGACTGGTTATTATTTTGAAAATTACAGTTAACTCTATTGCTAACAATTTTAGACCTCTCCCTGCCCCTGATTTGACCCTAGAGCCACTAAGATAATGCCGGTGATCAGACAGAAGATTGGAGACAGGCCCTTTGTGCTTTGCCGAGACACCAGTAATTGAAAATAATGACAGAAGCAAATAACACCAAAATGAGATGGATAAGTTGTTAATGTGAACATTAGGAGTGTTGGTTAAAGGATGAAAATTGGACAGGAGACTGGGAACTCCCTCCAGAGAGATCCCAGTTATATTTAATGTCCACCTGATCTAACAGAGGCCAGCTTAACTATTTCTCCTCCTCCTAACTTTGGTTTATAGTGTTAGCCTCAAATCTGCAAGTGATCTCTCGATCAAGGCCCAACACTTCTCACCTTGGTGACACAACAAGTTGATGCGTACTGTTAATATATTTAAAGGTGAGCTGCTATGGAATTGTGGGACAAGGTTAAACTTCATATCATTTATAAGTCTTAGAACACAGAAGGGTACAGCTCAAGAAAAGGCCCTTCAGCCCACAATGTTGTGCTGGACACGATGCTAAATTAAACTAAACCCTTCTGCTTGCACATGATCCATATCCCTCCATCTATCTAAATGCCACCATCTTATCCAATTCTACCCCCACCCCTGGCAGCGTGTTCCAGGCACCCACCTCTCTCTGTGTAAAAAAACTTGCCCCACACATCTCCTTTAAACTTTCCCCCTCTCACCTTAAATGCACATCCTCTAGTACTTGACATTTCCACCGTGGGAGAAAGATTCTAACTGTCTACTCTATCTCTGCCTGTCAATTTTCTAAACCTCTATCAGGTCTCCCCTCAGCCTCTGACACTCCAGAGAAAACAACCCAAGTCTGTCCAACCTAATGAAAATTGAACATGGCCAATAATGATTAGCTATAAAAGGAGAGGTTGGACAATCTTTTGTTCTCCCTGGAGGGTCAGAGGTTGAGGGGCGAGATGATGGAAGTATATAAAATTAGGGGAGGCATAGACAGGGTAGACAGTCAGTGTATTTTTACCACCACCCCCCCCCCCCCCCCCAGGGTAGAAATGTCAAATACTGGAGGGCATAGATTTAAGGCAGGAGGGGGAAAGTTTAGCGAAAAGGAGATTTATGGGTCAAATTTAAAAAAAAATATACATAGAGAATGGTAGGTGTCTGGAACAGGCTGCTGGGGGTGGTGGTGGCAGCAGATACGACAGTGACATCTGAGGCATTTAGACAGACACAACATGCAGGGAATGGAAGGACATAGACCATGTGCAGTCAGGTGGGATCAGTTTGAGTTGGCAACATGGCTGGCACAGACGTCGTGGGCTGAAGGGCCTGTTCCTGTGCTGTACTGTTCAATGTTCTATATTCTTTGCAACGATGCATTCTTTAGTATTAATTGTTAAAAAAATCTTACCTTGAATGAGCATGGTTCCTGTCCGGTTACAAAATTATGTCCGATGATTGTAAACTACTGTTTCATACTCATGTTTCTCACACTTAGAATGAGGCCATTCATCTCTCAGAGACATCCTATCTATCCCAGTCCTCCATTTATCTCCCTGCACTCATTCTCCCTCAATGCCCACCAACCCTGCCCTGATTGTCCCGCCATCCACCTACACTAAGGAAATCCAACTAACCAGATGAAAGGCCTTGACCTGAAATGTCAACTGTCCACTTCCCTCCACAGATGCTGCCTGACCTGTTGAGTTCCTGCAGCATCTTGTGTGTTGCTAGCTTTCCAACCAGCCCATTTTTGGGAAGGGCATCACTGTAGAGGCTCTGTGGGGAAGGACCTGTCACTTGACACTGGGGAGCTCAGCCGTGTGTGACGGCCTCCCGAACACTTCACAGGTGCATTGTTTAAGGAGGAAACAGGAATGGTGTTTATGCATCGCAAGAGAATGTATTGAACTATTGGTACAGTGAATGCAGAGACAAATGTCCCATTGCATTTGTCAAGTTGAGTTTATTGTCATGTGCACAAGTACAGTGAGGTGTACAATGCGAGAAACTTGCTTGCAGCAGCATCACAGGCACGTAGGTACAGACAACACACAGAATATAAATTATACACCGGATTAAATCATACAGTGGAAAAATAAGAACAGTGCAAAAAAAAAGACACAATTGAAGACAATCAAACGCTGGACCTATTATGAATAAAGTATTTTCTTGAAATAAAACTTAAGGAAAGCTTGTTCAAAGATCAAAGCTTCAAGCTCAGCTCACAGCCCCAATTCCGAGCATCCAGAATGCTTCAAAGACATGGGCTCTCTAAAACAGGCACCATAAAACACTGGAGAGAAACCACTAACGCTGTAAAATTCTCCAGGTCTATTGGCGGAATAAGTGAACCAACTTCATCTTCTCCTTGGCCAACAGCCCCAGCACAAAGGCCCCAATTGCCCTCAGCTGGCTCTGACAAGCTGGCTGCATCTCCAACACCAAACCATTGAAACAGGCACACTGAGCTCTATCAAGACTAGAGATTACTGGGGGTCCAACATACTTTAAGGTCATTCTCAAAACTTCTTTGGAAAATGAAACATCTTTGTTGATTCATGCAGCTTCCTAGCATGTGACCACTCACCATGGAGAAGGAGGGTTCAGAAGACACTGAACACCTTGGCTCTCCTCACTGGAAGCACACAAAAGCCCACACCAGAGGAAGGAGCACACCACCTCCCAAAATACCCAACTGCTTCTTCCCCACTGCCATCAGGTTCTTGAACTGACCTGCAAAACCTTAACACTAAATCAGACTACATTTTCTCTCTCAATCATGTTCTAGTGTCATTATTTACTTTGCACACATGCAAGTTATGCATAATTTATGTTAACTCATGTCAATTATGTTTGTCCTCATCTTGTAAAGTATTGTGCCACTGCTACAAAAGGCTAATTTTTGTTGTCTGCCTGCACTTCCTCTGTAACTGCAACATGTAACTCTGCATTCTGTTACTGTTTTCCCTTGTACTACCTCAATGCACTGATGTGATGAAATGATCTGTATGGATGGCATGCAAAACAAAGTTTTTCACTGTACCTCGGTACATGTGACAATAAACTGATTTACCATTTCTACCCTGGATATTATATACCTCTGACAACAATAAACTTGAACCTGAAGCACCATCTGCTTCACCTGTGACAGTGTCTGTGGAACTCGGAAATTAGGAGCGGGAGTCGGCCATTCAGCTTATTGACCCTGTTCTGTCATTCAACATCTTCAAGGCTGATTATCCACACACAGTATCCTGTTCCAGCTTTCCCCCCATATCTCTTCATCTCTTTAGTTAGCAGAAGTTACTCCTTCTTGAACATATGTAGTGATTTGACTGCAACTGCTTTCTTTGGTGCAGAATTCCACACATTCACCACTTTTTGGGTGAAGCGAATTCTCATCTCAATCATACCCTTGGTTTAACCTTTGTCCTTGGGCTGTAACCTCTGGTTCTGGACTAACCCACCCTCTCCACAACTCAGGCTCCCACACATCTTTGTGTCATACACAGGCTTGGAGATGTTACATAATGAAATTCAGGATATGTTGTGAATAGCTGGGGTCACTGCACTGTGTAATACCCTACTAGTCACTAGGAGCAGGAGACTGCAGATGCTGGAAATCTGGAGCAACACACAACATACTGGAGGACCTCGGTGGGTCAGGCAGTATCTGTGGAGGGAAATGGACAGCCGATGTTTAGGGTCAAGACTCTTCATCAGGACTGGAAAGGAGGGGAGCTAGCCAGTTTCCCCTCTCACCTGTCACGGCTGTAGAGGAGGCTTGACCCAAAAGCAGATCAGTGGAGACGATTTAGCAGTGAATGATGACTTTAATAATAGACCACAAAATAGCAAGGGACCCCAGAACAGGAAAGAACAGAAACTGAACACGGCAGGCAAGAAGGTAACCTTAGGCAGGGAGAGCAAGGCTGGGAGCAACTGGTTTGATGAGGAAGCAAGGACTGTAGATGAGAAATGGTTAAATCAGCTGTGGGTGATGAGTCTGGAACAAGCGTCAGGTGAATCCTATTCGCTGGGTGGTGGCTGGGAGATGGCGGCTGGGAGGGGTCCGTGGGAGTAGGTCCCACAGGACCACCAGCCCCACAGCCAGCCCAGGATGATCCGGATGTGTCCAGTGGAACTCAATGAGCGATGGATCCAAGATATAGCTGGACGGCACCCAGGACCTCTCCTCTGGGCCATGCCCTTCCCAGTTGACCAGGTACTGCGCACCTCGTCCACGATGATGTGAATCCAGCAGCTGGCACACTGTGTCCACTGGATCACCTTCCACCGTCCGAGGTGTCGGACATGCAGGCTCAGGTGGGTCAAGTGGTCCACAGGCAACGGGCTGGATGTGGAAGGTGGGCGCGATCCCGAGGGCCGGAGGCAGCCGGAGATGGCAAGTGACTAGATTGATGCGATGGGTGATGGACCAATGAACCGGGGCGAGAGCTCGCAGGAGTCGGTGTGCAGGGGCAGGTCTTGGGGAGGACAACCAGACACGGTCCCCAGGCCAGAGTGGTTCGGCTGGGCGCCAATGGCGGTTGCCCTGGCGCTGTAGGCTGGCATAGCCTCTCCTCCAAGCATCTGGCAGCGGTGAACCAGAGCCCTGGCGGACATGACCTCCACTGTGGGCTCCTCCACGGGGATCAAAGGGGCTTGGTAGCCATGAAGTACTTTGAAGGGTGACAACCCGGGGCAGAGGAGGGGTGTAGATTGTGGGACAGCTCAGCCCAGAGCAGATACTTCCTCCATGTGGAAGGATCAGAGGCAGCAAAGCATCGCAGAAACATCTACATTTGCTGATTGGCTCTCGGACTGACCATTGGTCTGCGGATGATAGCCGGAGGACAAACCCAGTGAGGTGTGGAGAGGGAGCAGAGGGCTCGCTGGAAGTGGGAGATGGATTGTGGGCCTCGGTCTGACACAACATCCTGAGGGAAACAGTGGAGGTGATCTTGGTATTGGAGAACCAGGTCCACTGTCTCAGCGGCTGATGGAAGCTTGGGGAGGGTAATGAAGTGGGCCGCCTTGGAGAACCTTTCCACCACTGTCAGGACCACCGTGACCCCACCGGAAGGTGCCAAACCCGTGATGAAACCCATGGTGATGTGGGACCACCAGCGTCAGGGGAGCGGTAGGGGCTGCAGGAGCCCCATGGTCCGCTGGTTGGAGGAATTGGACCGGGCTCACTGGGAGCAGACAGTGATGAACTGACGTACGTCTGCAATCACGGTCGGCCACTAGAACCGGCATCGCAGAAGCTCCAGAGTCCATCGTACACCTGGATGGCTGGAGAGGAGCGAGGAACGGACACACTGGAGTGTGTCAGAGCGTACAGCCGCTGGCACGTACACGTGGTTGTCGGGTGTGTTGGACGGAGCAGGCTCACGCCGTAGGATCTGGCGGATCTGGTTCTCAAGGTTCCAGATGATCGGAGCAAGGAACAGAGAGGATGGAACGATGGGCTGAAGGTCGGTTTCCGTTTCTGCTGGGAAGACCTGTGGTGACAGGGCATCTGCCCTTGTGTTTCTGGAATTGGGTTGGTAGGAGATGGTGAGATGGAGCTGTTCGAAGAAGAGGGCCCAGCGAGCCCCACGTGGGTGGAGTTGGCGGGTCTGTTGTACGGATACGAGGTTCTGGTGGTCAGTTCTGATCAGGAAGGTCTCGAGGTTTCCCAATGTTTCCGTTCCTCCAAGGCCCGTTTAACAGCGAGTAGCTCCCCGTCTCCTGCTCCATTATGGCACTCTGTTGCGCGAGAAGGAGGCACAAGGGTGTATCTTCCCATCTGGTCCTCGCTGGGAGAAGATCTCTCTGGCGCCGTCAGATGCATCTACCTCGGCCACAAAAGATCCGGAAGGGTTCAGATGTCGGAAAATGGGAGCAGTGGTGAAGCTTCGAGCTCCTCAAAAGCGTGGTCCTTGCGGAGGTGGGCGATCTGGTGAAGGATGAGAGAGAAGCAGCAGTGTGGCTGCAGTTTCTGATGAAACGGCGGTCGAGGTTGGAGAAGCCCAAGGAGTGGTGTCGCAGTTGGAGGGTATGCGGTCGGGGCCTCTCAGTGACAGCGCGCACCTTCTCTGGGTCTGTGGCTACGCCTTGGGGTGAAAGGGCGCAACCCAGAAAGGAAATGACTGGCGTATGGGACTGGCATCTTTCCAAACTGCAGTACAATTGGTTTCCAAGGAGATGGTGAAGGACCGAAGAGACGTGACAGATGTGGTCTTGGGGGTTCTTGGGGAAAATGAGGATGTGGTCAAGGTAGACAAACACATATCTGTGTAGTATGTCTCAGAGGGTCTTGTTAACAAAGACTTGGAAAATGGCTGGAAAGTCCGAAAGGGATCACGTAGTGGCCCATGGGTGTTATGAACGCTGTCTTCCACTCATCCCCCGGTGGATGGGGATCAGGTTGTATGCACACTGTAGATCCAGTTTGGTGAAGGTCGCAAGATCACAAGACAAGGGAGCAGAAGTAGGCCATTCGGCCCATCGAGTCTGCTCCAAAGAAAAGGAAAAAAGAAAAAGAAATGAGAAATTGGGGGGGGGGGGTGGGGGTGGGGGGGGGCAAAAAATAACCTAAGCCCAATTTCCGGCCTTATCCCCAGATCCCTTGATACCCCGACTATTTAGATATCTGGGCCCCACGGAGGGTTTCGAATGCGCTATCCATCAAGGGGAGAGGGTAGTGGTTCTTAATGATGATTTTATTGGTATTGGTTTATTATTGTCACTTGTACCGAGGTACAGTGAAAAACTTGTCATTGCATACCGATCAGACTGGTTAATTCATTACACAGTGCCCCAAAACAGGAGAGAACAGAAACTAAACACCTCAGGCAATAAGGTAAACTTAGGCAGGGAGAGTAAAGCTGGGAGCAACTGGTTGGGACCAGCTGGTTCAATGAATGAACAAGGACTGTGGATGAGAACTGGGGTTAAATGGGCTGCAGGTGATGAGTCTGGAACGAGCAGCAGGTGAATCTTATTCGCTGGGTGGAGACTGGGAGATGCCTGCATGCGTCGGCTGGGAGGGGTCCGTGGAGATAGGCCTGACACCACCTTTTTATACCGGCTAACTCCCCACTTACTTTCCAGTCCAGATGAAGGGTCTCTACAAAGTGTTGACTGTCCATTTCTCTCCATAGATGCTGCCTGATCCGCTGAGTCCCTCCAGCAGTTTATGCGTTACCCTACTAGTCATTGCCTGCTTCTTGGAAAAGGTCCTGTTGGCTAGCTAGTTCTCTACCCCTGTCAGTACATTACCCAATCCCATGTGCTTTGATTTTGCACACTAATCTCTTATGCATATTGGTATTGGTTTATTATTGTCACTTGTACAAAATACAGTGAAAAACTTGTCTTGCATACCATTTGTACAGATCAATTCATTACACGGTGCATTGAGGTAGTACAGGGTAAAACAATAACAGAATACAGAGTAAAGTGTCACAGCTACAAAGGAAGTGCATTGCAGGTAGATAATAAGGTGCAAGGTCATAGCAAGGTAGATTGTGAGGTCAAGAGCCCATCTCATCGTATAAGGGAACCATTCAACAGTCTTATCACCGTGGGATAGAAGCTGTCCTTAATTCTGGTGGTATGTGCCCTCAGGCTCCTGTATCTTCTGCCTGATGGGAGAGGGGAGAAGACAGAATGACCTGGGTGGGTGGGGTCTTTGATTATGCTGGCTGCTTCACCAAGGCAGCGAGAGGTATAGAAAGCCTTCTGAAAGTCCAAAAACACCACATCCACTGCTTCCCACAAATCCACATGACTGGTTGCATCCTCAAAATATTCCAGTAAGTTTGTTGAAGAAGTCTCCCTTTTCAAAAATCCGTGCTAACTTTGACTGATCCACTCACTGTTTTCCAGATACTCTGCTATTAGAGTCCTGCATTTTCCCCACTGCTGTATCAGGCTAACTGGACTACAATTCCCTGGTTTCTCTCTCTTACCTTTTTTAACAAGTGGTGTTGCATTGTACCTTTCAATCTGCAGCAGATGATCTCTGAGAATGTTGGAAAATGACCCCAAAAGCATCCACAATTTCTCAGGCCACTTCCTTAAGTACTCTGGGATGCAGACTATCAGGCCCTGGGGATTTATCTGCCTTCAATCCCATCAATTTCCCCAACAACATTTCTCCACTAATACTGATTTACTCCAGGTCCCGAATCTCACGAGACCCAAAGTTCCCTCACATTTATGGGAGATTACTTGCTTCCTATATAGACCCAAAGAACCTGTTTAGTTGGTCTGTCATATCTTTGTTTCCTATTTCACATCCCTTTGTTTCTGACTGTAAGGGATCTACATTTGTCTTTATTAATCCTTTTCTTTTCCCATGACTATAGATTTTACAGTCAGTTGTTATGGTCCCTGAAAGCTTACTTTCATAGTCTATTTTCTCCCTCTTACTTAACCCTTTACTGAGCTCTAAACTAGAACATAGAACACTACAGCACAGTACAGGCCCTTCGGCCCACAATGTTGTGCCGACATTTTATCCTGCTCTAAGATCTATCTAACCCTTCCCTCCCACATAGCCCCCCATTTCTCTATCATTCATGTGTCTATCTAAGAGTCTCCTAAGTGTCCCTAATGTACCTGCCCCCACAACCTCTGCCAGCAGTGTGTTCCATGCGCCCACCACTCTCTGTGTAAAAAACGTACCCCTGACATCCCCCTTATACCTTCCTCCAATCATCTTAAAATTATGCCCCCTCGTGTTAGCCATTGTCGCCCCGGGAAAAATGATCCCAATCCCTGAAGGTTTGTTGTTTTCTTCCTGGCCAGCCACAGTTGAGAAACTCTTCCTGTTTCATTTTTGTGTCAGACAGGAATGAACAATTGTTGTCGTTCATCCACGTGCTGCTTAAATGTTTGCCATTGCCTCTCCACCAGCAACCCACAACCCCAATCTACCTTCGCCAACTCTTGCCTCATACCGTGAGACTTTAATTACATTCAGGACCCTGGTCCCAGAATTGATTATGTCACTCTTTACCTTAATGTTTTGGTCGCTTGTCCACGCGACAAGATTACTAACTCGTCTTTTCTCATTACACAGTGCCCATTCTGGGATGACATGTTCTCTCGCTGGTTCCTTGGAAAACCATCCCATGTACACACCAGAAATTCCTCTTCTGCAATTGTTACTAATTTGGTTAGCTCAATCTACGTGTAGATTAAAGCTATTCATGATTACAGTTAGATTAGTTTATTGTTGTATACACCATAGTGCGATAAAATTCCTTGATCGCATGAAGCTCACAGAGTAAACAGTGTACGTGGTAATGATAAATACAACAATAAATACAACGATGAACGCAAAACAACAGAATGGTGCAAAGTATAGTAGTGCAAACTGAGCTAGTGCAAAACGGAGACGCAGTTGTATCCTTATTGGTCACAACTCTAACTTCCTGTTATCCCCATTATAACCACTGCAACCTGGGGATCCGTATACTAGACCCACTGACATTTTCTGCCCCTTGGTATTTCCTTAGATTTCCTCACACAAATTCCACATTATCTAATGTCCTTCCCCACTATTGCATTGATCTCCTCTTTAGCCTTCCTGCCTGTCCTTCCTAAGTATTGAATCCCCTGAAAATTCATTTCCCGTCCTTGATCCCTTCATCCGTGTCTCTATAATCCCATATGAAGCTGCTCTGCTTTTCCTTCCTGTATATCGGGCTTCCCCTTTTCCCATCTCCAGTCCTGAAGAAGGGTCCTGACCTGAAACGTTGACCGCCTGCTTTTCTCCACAGATGCTGCCTGGCCTGCTGAGTTCCTCCAGCATCGTCGTGTTTTTCATCTAGATTCCAGCATCGGCAGTGTTTCCCTATACTCCCAATTATATCAGACCTGCTTACATGTGTTTGCACGATTAATTTGTCCATATTATTTCAAATGCTCTATGCATTAAGATGCACAACCTTTAGGCTTGACTTTTAACATTCTTAGCCCTTTACTATTATTTTACACTGGAGCCTTGTTTTCTGTCCTACTTGCTTTCTCTGTCCTTGACTTTTGCTCTTCCCTTTCCTGCTGTCTGTTCCCGTTTCCTCTGCCTCTTGTGATGAAGTTCCCACTCCCCTGCCACTTCAGTTTAAACCCTCCACAACAACCCAAGCAAGCACTCCACTGTAGGGCATAGGTCCCAGTCCTACCTGGATGTAACCTGTCCCAATTGTACAGGTCCCACCAGTCACCCCAGACCTAGCTAACTGGAGTGGAAGCAGACATCTTCAACCCTAAGGGAGAGCTGAAGAAGGAAACACTCGCAACAAATTGAGGGACTTCACGTTTGGTGTTCAGACGCTGCCAGGGGTGGTGGTGGAGGCAGACACAATAGAGGCATTTAAGAGGCTCTTAGGCACATGAATGTGCAGAGAATGGAGGGATATGGACCATAATCTGAAAGTGTTAGGTGTCATTAGTTTAATTAGTTTGGCACAACATCGTGGGCCGAAGGGTCTGTTCCTGTGCTGCACTGTTCAATATTCGATAATTAGAAACTTGGAAAGGAAAGGGGGTGAGTTGAAGGTGAAGGATTCGTTGGTCTGCCCAAAATGTGTTGGTCTTCCAGCACAGCGAGATGTCCGTAAGGGAATGCTGCTGACTGGCACGTTCCAGGGTTCAGGAGTACGTGCTGAGGGAGGGGCTGAGACTCAGTGTGGCCATTGCAAAGGTGTTGTGGGCAAGGACTGAAGTCTAGGGTCCTTCTGCCACTGGACATCGAGGGGTTAAATCCCCTCAAACACTTGAAGGTTGTATCATCCCAGGAGGTACACGAAGGGCAATGGTGCCCTGTACAAGGAATGTGCTCACACTCCCAACGTATAGAACCAAGAACACTGCAAATGAATACACTGGATGATACTGAATGTAAACTGAATGTAATGCACGGTGTTTAAAACAAGATGCTGGAGGAACTCAGCGGGTCAGGCAGCATCTGTGGAGGGAAATGAACAGTCGACATTTTGGGTCAAGATCCTTCATCTGGACTCATGAAGAGACTGGTGCCAAAACGTTGACTGTCCATTTCTCTCCACAGATGCTGAATTCCTCCAGCATCTTGGTTTTTGCTCCAGATTCCAGCATCGGAAGTCTCTTGTGTCTTCATGCACTGTGTTTATATTTTTTATGAATAAAGTACTTTGTTAAATGAAAAATAATGATGGGGGGAGATAGGTCAGGGCATTGGGATTGTGAGAGACAAGCCAGTTGATAGCGAGGAGGTTGGAGCTGTTCAGAATGTGAGTAATGACATGGAACTTGGCAAAAGTACTGGAAAATAGAACCTTGGCCTTTACTGAACGGAGGTTGGAGTCAGTTGCAGCCCCGCTGGGGTTTGTTGAGTCATATCTCGTGTATTGTGGACTGCTTTGGTCTTAGTTAAGGAGGGGAAACAGTTGTCCGAGAGGTGGTGCAGAGTAAGGACACTGGAGCGATTCCTGAGAAGGAGGGGTTGTTTCAGTCAAAGTCAAAGTCGAGTTTATTGGCACATGCACAAGTCCATGTGTGCACAGGTGTAATGAAAAACTTACTTGTAGCAGCATTACAGGCACAGAGCATCAGATAAGCAGCATTCACAAGAAAAACAAATTATACAGAAATTATACACAATTTTTACAAGAAAGAACACAATTGGAACAAAAAAAAACAAAGTCCATTGTAGTGCAAAGTGGTCATAGTGTTGCTGTACTGTGGTAATGACTAGGGTTGTGCCGGTTGGTTCAAGAACCGAGTGGTTGAAGGGAAGTAGCTGTTTCTGAACCTGGTGATGTGGGACTTCAGGTTTCTGTACCTCCTGCCTGATGGGAGCTGTGAGAAGATGGCATGGCCCAGATGGTGGGGATCTTTGATGGTGGATGTTGCCTTCTTGAGGCAGCACCTCCTATAGATACTCCCAATGGTGGGGAGGGATGTGCCTGTGATGTATTGGGCAGAGTCCACCACTCTCTGCAGCTACTTACGTTCCTGTGCATTTGAATTGCCGCACCAGACCGTGACGCAACCAGTCAGGTTATAATGAAGAAAGACTAAGCAGATTGGGCCTATGCTCTCTGAAGCTTAATGAGAGGCAACTTTCATTAGATTCAGAGGGGCCTTGACATGGTGGATACTGAGAAGATGTTTCTCCTCAGGGAAAACTAGAACTCGGGAGCATAGATTCAGGATAGGCAGTTGCCCACTTCGGATTGAGATGAGGAGACATTTTCTCTTCTCCCCCCTCGCATCAGGCAAAAGATACAAAAGCCTGAAAGCACGTACCACCAGGCTCAAGGACAGTTTCTATCCTGCTTTTATAAGACTATTGAACAGTCCCCTAGTATGGTAAAATGGACTCTTGACCTCACAATCTGCCTTGTTATGACCTTGCACCTTATTGTCTGCCTGCATTGCACTTTCTCTGTAACTGTAACACTTTATTCTGCATTCTGTTATTGTTTTCCCTTGTACTACCTCAATGTACTAACATGATGAAATGATCTGTATGGATGGCATGCAAAACAAAGTTTTTCACTGTACCTCAGTACATGTGACAATAATAAACCAATTTACCGATTTCGGAGGAATTTCTTCTCTTTGTGAAACTTCAGAATTTTCTATCCAAAGGATCTTTAGTTGGTGATTTATGGAATACATTCAAGGATGAATTATGGACCATAAAGGGTTACGGGGGACAGACACCAAGGCTGAAGTGTGGCCAGAACTGGCTCAGCTATGATCTTATTGAACAGTGGAGTAGGGTCGAGGAGCTCGACGGTCTCCTCTTGCTTCTGTTTCTTGCGTTCTTCAGGGGTAACAGCTTCAGGAGGGAATAAACACGTACAGGGTCTGGCACAGAAGCAGCGCAGTGTTTGACATGTTGAATGAGCTGTTAGTTTACATTAATGTGCCTGTTAATCTTGCCTTTAGTCCCAACGAGACATACCTTCAGTAATAGGAAACAGCTGGAGCAGTGTTTCTGGACCACAGCTGGTACTGCAGATGATGCTTGCAGGCAGGTCTATTCATTACACACCCTTGTGAGCGAAGTACTGGAGGACTCACAGATGCCTGAAGGTGGATGAAATTTCAACTTGTTCCATAAAACTTAACGCTCCCTTGTCCGAGAGTCTGGAACGAAAGTAACAGGCAACTCAGGGTTTGACTGCACAAAACAGACTTTATTTTTCCTCCTTTTTGCGTTCTGTTTGTCTGAGATACTTTCTCCGGCTGGAATAAGGAACAAACATTCATTCCTTTGCCACATTTCTTTCTTTTTTCCTTTTCCAAAGGAGATTTATTCAGTGATTACAGCATCACATTATTGCAATAACGACAATATTCCACGATTCACACAAGCTTCAAATTACAACGCAGTCACTTCTATCCAGAACGCACTTGAGCCCCTGTGGTGCCCACAGTCCCGGAAGGCCCGTAGTGTAGCTGTGGATACTGCATTCTCCTTCTCCAGGGACACATGGGCACGGAAACCCTAGAAGAGGGGCAGGCAATCAGCTCCTTTGCACATTTCAGGATCTCAGGATGACCCCAAGTGTCGTATAGCAACACAGGCATCGTCGAAGTGGAGCAGCTGTTTATTATACATAGCAAGATCCCACACCAGTAATGAGGTGTGACCACATACCCAGTGATTGAGATGTTGGCTGGAGGATAAGTATTGACCAGGACACTAGGGGGATCTTCCTGTTGGAAAGAGAGCCATGGAACCTTTTGCAAGGCCTGGAGGAGCAGAGTTAACCTATCAGCTAAAGGACATCACTGAGTGGCAGCTACGTTATCTCATTCTTGGGGCTTCAACACAAGGACGTTGCATTCAGAAGCAAATTTGTTTTAACTACACCAAGCTGTCAATCACTTCAATATTTCCATGTGACAGAGAAGGAGACCATTCAACCCATCAAGTCCATGCTAGCTCACAGAGCAATCCCATTCCCCCACTAATTTTCCCAGTGATCTATTCTCTCCACGCTCCCAACAACACCCCCCATGTTCTACCACCTAGCTGTACAACTAAGGGCAATTTATGGTAGCCAGTTAGCCCACCAACCCGCACGTCTTTGGGATGTGGGAAGTGTCCTGTCTGGTTGCACCATGGTCTGGGACGGAAATTCAAATGTGCAGGAATGTAAGAAGCTGCAGAGAGTAGTGGACTCAGCCCAATACATCACGGGCACATCCCTCCCCACCATCGGGAGTATCTAAAGGAGGCACTGCCTCAAGAAGGCAACATCCATTATCAAAGATCCCCACCATCCAGGCCATGCCATCTTCTCGCAGCTACCATCGGGCAGGAGGTAAAGAAGCCTGAAGTCCACACCACCAGGTACAAGAACAGCTTCTTCCCTTCAACCATTCGGTTCTTGAACCAACCGGCACAACCCTATTCACTACAGTTTAGCAACACTATGACCACTTTGATCACTTTGCACCAAAATGGACTTTTTTTTTGTTCTAATTGTGTTCTTTCCTGTAAAAATTGTGTATAATTTATGTTTAATTTATATTTTCCTTGAGAATGCTGCTTATATGATGCTAGGTGCCTGTGTTGCTGCTGCAATTAAGTTTTTCATTGCACCTGTGCACACATGTACTTGTACAGATGACAATAAACTTGACTTTGGGAGGAAATGGGAGCACCCGGAGGAAACCTACGTGGTGACAGGGAGAACATGCAAATTCCACACAGACAGGACCGGAGGTCAGGATCAAACCCAGGTCTCTGGAGTTATGATGCAATAGCACGACAGTGAGCTACAGTGCTGCTTGATCCCAGTTATCTGCTAGACTTATCCAGGTCAGAGGAACATGAGGGATAATTCTACCAATGCTTGTGAGGAAAGGAGAAACATTCCTCTGGGTCCCCGCCTGACAGCTATCTGCTTTTATTCAGTTACCTGATGAGGTGTTTGCTCTCAGGGTCAGCAGTTATGTCTTGCAGAGTACTTACACGGTGGATAGAGTCATACGGCACAGAAACAGGCCCTTCAGCCCACCACGTCCATTCTGACCATTAAATACCCATCTTCAGTGATCCCATTTGCCAGCACTTAGTCCGTAGCCTTCTACATCTTGACAAGGACATTGAATCAGAATCAGAATCAGATTTATTATCACTGACTTATATGAGGTGAAATTTGCAGTTTTGCAGCAGAAGTACAGTGCAAGATGTAAAATTACTATAAATTACAAAATAAATAAATAGTGCAAAAAAAATAGGAATAACGAGGTGGTGTTCATGGGTTCATGGACCGTTCAGAAATCTGATGGCGGAGGGGAAGAAGCTGTTCCTGAATCATACTGTGGGCCTTGCATGAACTCACTTCGACTAGAAGCAGCGAGGAACATGTCTCTTCACTGTGGCACCTGACTCTCAACTGATTCTAGAAATTTCTGCAGACAACCTTTCTAACTTAGAGAATAGTTAAACACATGACAGTTTTAATGTAATAGTAACACTTCTACAACTGGTAAAGCATGCACCACACTGGCATAGTTCCCACTTCTCAGATTAACAGATTAACAGAGCAATGCCAGAACAGATATGTGAACACGTTTACATCCATGAACTGATACACCCATACAGGTCCACACACACACAGACGCAAGTTTTTAAGTTTATTCTAGAACAGGTCATTAAGTTCACCGTGAACTCCCCTGACACACCTGATTCATTCCATTCATTTTTATAATGTCATAAATTCATACTGCCCAGGGACAGGCCCTTTGGCCCAACTGGTCCATGCCAACAAAGACCCATCCAAGCTAGTCCCATTTGCCCACGTTTGGCCCATATTCTTCTAAACCTTTCCTATCCATGTACCTGTCCAAGTTCCTTTTAAATGTTGTTAATGTACCTGCCTCAACCACTTCCTCTGGCGGTCCGTTCCATATACGGACCACCCTCTGGATGAAAAAGTTGCCCCTTAGGTTCCTATTAAATCTCTCCCTTCTCACCTCAAACCTATGGCCTCTAGTTCTTGATTCTGCATCCCTGGGAAAAAGACTGAGTGCATTCACCCTGTCTATGCCCCTCATGATTTTATACACCTCTATAAGATCACACCTCTTTCTCCCATGCTCCCATGGAAAAAGGTCCCAACCTGCTCAACCTCTCTCCATAACCCAGTCCCTGGAGTCCCAGCAACATCCTCATAAATCTCCTCTGCACCCTTTCCAGCTTAATGGCATCTTTCCTACGGCAGGGTGAGCAAAACTGAATGCAATATTCCAAATGCAGCCTCACCAACGTCTTGTAAACTGCAAAATAACATTGGAACTCCTTTACATAGTGCCCTGACTGATGAAGGCCAGAATGCTAAAAGCCTTTTTCACCACCCTGTCTATCTGTGATGCCAGGTAGGACATTTCTGGGATTTGGGGGAACCCTCATTTTCTTGCCTTCATTTCCCTTTCTCTACCTCCTTCTGATCCAGGTTCAAGTTCAAGTTCAAGTTATACTTTATTGTCATAGGTTCGTGTTGGGGTGGGATTTCCAGGATTTTGAACCCAGCAACAAAGAAGAACTGGTGATATATTTCTGTGTCAGGATGGTGTGTGACCTTGAGGGGAACCTGTGTAGGGTGGTGTTCCCACCTTCTGAAGCCCTTCTCCTTCAGTGGTAGTGGCTGTATAAGAGGTAATGTCAGAATAGTTCAGTTTATTAGTTTATTGTCATACACCAGGGTGCAATGAAATTCCTCGTTCATGTGAAGCTCACAGAGTAAACAGAATCAGATTTATTATCACTGATGTATATGACGTGAAATTTGTTGTTTTGTGGCAGCAGTCCAGTGCAAAGACATAAAATTACTAGAAATTACAGAAATAAATAAATAGTGCAAATAAAATGAATAACGAGGTAGTGTTCATGGGCTCATGGACCGTTCAGAAGTCTGATGGCAGAGGGGAAGAGGAAATATATGTGGTAATTGTAACTGTAATTGGTTTATTATTGTCACAGGTACTGAGGTACAGTGAAAAACTTTGTTCTGCATGCCGTCTGTACAGATAATTTCATCACATCAGTACGTAATAAGAAATGCAACAATAAATACAGCAGCGAGCGCAAGGCAGCAGAATAGTGCAATGATAGCAGTGCAATCTAAAGTAGTGCAAAAAGAAATGCTAAAGTCTGGGGTATTGGAATTGGTTTATAATTGTCACTTGTACTGAGATACAGTGAAAAACTTGTCTTGCATACAGATCATACAGATCAATTCTTTGCACAGTGCATTGAGGTAGTACAGAGTGCATTGAGGTAGTACAGGGTAAAAACAATAACAGAATACATAGTAAAGTGTCACAGCTACAGGGAAGTGCATTGCAGGTAGACAATAAGGTGCAAGGTCAAACAAGGTAGATTGTGAGGTCAAGAGTCCAGCTCATCATATAAGGGAACCGTTCAATAGTCTTATCACCATGGGGTAGAAGCTGTCCCTGAGCCTGTTGGTACGTGCCCTCAGGCTCCTGTATCTTCTGCCTGACGGGAGAGGGGAGAAGAGAGAATGACCCGGGTGGGTGGGGTCTTTGATTATGCTGGCTGCTTCACCAAGGCAGCGAGAGGCATAGACAGAGTCCATGGAGGGGAGGCAGGTTTCTGTGATGCGCTGGGCTGTGTCCATAACTCTGCAGTTTCTTGTGGTCCCAGGCAGATCAGTAGTAACCACAGTGCATTTTGCAGATGGTATGGTGGAGGTGGTGGGAGTTAAAATTTAAGGTGAAGGTGGGTCCCTCTCCTCCTGTGCATGGAGAAAAGTAAACTTTCTGCATTCCAAGTAATGTAAAAAATATGTACAGCTCGTACAGGGCTTGGCAGGGTAGGTGCAGAAATAATGATTCCCCTGGCTGGAGTGTTCAGAACCAAGGGTTACTGTCTCAAAGGAGATGCAACAGACTGCAAATGCTGGAGTCTGGAGCCACTCACAACCTGCCCGGTCGAGCAGCATCCACAGGAGAAAAGGAAATGTCGACGTCTCAGGTCGAAACCCTGCATCAGATTGAAGTCGGACGGGAGAGTGGGGAAGTCCAGATGGAGATTCGGCAACCTGGAAGTAGGCAAGTTTCCAGTTCTTCATGGACGTCAGGAACACAAGGAGCCGCCGGTTGAAAGAATGGATCCGCTGGAGGACGGAAAAGAATTGTGCACCCTGAGTCCTGATGTAGTGTTTCGACCCGACTCATCAACAATTCCTTTCCCCCCGCAGATGCTGCTCGACCTGCTAAGTTCCTCCAGCAAATTGTTTGTTACCTTCTCAAAGTCTCTTCACCCAGAGGGTGGTGAATCCTTGAAATTCTCCAGCCAAGAGGGCTGTAGAGAATCTGTCACTGAGTTTACTTAAAACACAGTTCAATATGTTTTTGGACTTTAAGGGAATCAAGGGATATGAGGTAGTGCAGGAAAGTGTTGCAGAGGTAAAAAATCAGCCGCAATCTTATTCAATGATAGAACAGGAATGAGGGGCTTTTTATTTATGTTCTAAAAGGAAAGATTGGACACACACAGCTGACATTGGCTTTATAATACAGAAAAGATGTTTAGCAAAGAGCCAAGGAACGATCCAATGTTTCTTTTCCCTCGAGAGAGGATCTGATCAACACCAGGCTCAGTATCACCCAGAGCGAAGCAGAAATATCTTGTGCACCACACAGTGAGTGGACTTGCCTCCATCTCTGGCAGCTCCCATTCCAATGAAGTGATTTGTAGTGAGGATCGCCAGTCACAGAGGAACACTGCTGGATTGCAGCCAGGGACAGTGTGAAGTTTGCCAGGAATGTGGAGCTGAAAGCCTCTGCTTGATGGAGTGAGTGTCGCCCACACACCGGAGTCTCCATCCCTTCAGCTCTCTCACTTTGTCCCTGAAGATGCTCCTGCTCCCTGTGGATCAATTTATTTTAAACACATGGAAAATGCTGCACTCACTGTTCACTGGTCTCTTCCTTTGGTTGTCCAGTTACAGCATCTTGTACATTTATACACTGTCTTCAAATCCACTTTATTTGCTTCTGGGATGAGGAGGAGGGGGAGAGGGGGACAGAAAGGGCTAGGGAAGCAATTCCAAAGTTTAGGGTGCAGCATTTGTAGTCCTGACTGCCAGTGATGTTGGATCCACAGGAGATCTGTGTTGGAGGAATACAGAGAACTTTGAGTGTTGGAGGAGGTGGGGAAGATGTCTCCTAATCATCTTCTCACAACCGATAAATTAGTGAAGAACATGCAATTCCACAGCACATTCACGTTTCAAAGTGTTTTACAGCCAATGAGCCATGGCTGAGGGTGCTTCTGCTACTGCACATGGAGGGGCTGAGTCCGGTGGGGAAGCCCCTTAAACGTTGAAAGGGCGTAACGCCCCAGGGGGCCACGTGAGTCACAATGGTGTTGTGGTTTAAAAAAGTGTTAACACTACTGAATATATTGACCAAATAACACACAAGAAACTGCAGAGAGTTGTGGACACAGCCCAGCGCATCACAGAAGCCAGCCTCCCCTCCATGGACTCTGTCTATGCCTCTCGCTGCCTTGGTGAAGCAGTCACGTAATCAAAGACCCCACCCGCCCAGGTCATTCTCTCTTCTCCCCTCTCCCATCAGGCAGAAGATACAGGAGCCTGAGGGCACATACCACCAGGTTCAAAGACGGCTTCTATCCCATGGTGATAAGACTATTGAACGGTTCCCTTATACAATGAGATGGACTCTTGACCTCGCAATCTACCTTGTTTGACCTTGCACCTTATTGTCTGCCTGCAATGCACTTCCCTGTAGCTGTGACACTTTACTCTGTATTCTGTTATTGTTTTTACCCTGTACTACCTCAATGCACTGTGTAATGAATTGATCTGTACAAACAGTACGCAAGACAAGTTTTTCACTGTGCCTTGGTACAAGTGACAATAATAAACCAAAATCAATACCAATACCAATACTAAGAATGTAAAGAGTTTTGCACTGTTTTTCTCTTTGTATATTTATTTTATTATGAATGAAGTCATTTTTGAAATCAAAGCAATGAGCACAATTAAAGCCTGTTCAGTACTGCAGAGTAGGAAGTACAATTTTCATGCGGTAAATTTCCCCCACAGCAATGTGATAAAGGCTGGATCGTCTACTTCAGCAGCGCAGAGTCTGGGTTGGATACTTGCAGGATCCCTGGTTAAAACTGTCTTGTCCAACAACTCCCGTGGTCCAGCATGTTTCGACTCTGTAGTACAGATCAATATTAATTAACTAATTCTAACTAGAATCTGAGATCTAAAATTCACTAATGTACTAACTAGTAGCTAATTCATCTACCAGTGCAACTTTTACAGTCTAAGCCCACAGTTTCCAACTTAGGGAAACTGAGTTACGGACAGTTGTTGGAACCCTGGTGTATTGGTATTGGTTTATTATTGTCACTTGTACTGAGGTACAGTGAAAAGCTTGTCTTACAAACTGATCGTACAGATCAATTCATTACACAGTGCAGTTACATTGAGTTAGTACAGAGTGCACTGATGTAGTACAGGTAAAAACAATAACAGTACGGAGTAAAGTGTCACAGCTACAGAGAAAGTGCAGTGCAATAAGGTGCAAGGTCACAACAAGATAGATCGTGAGGTCATAGTCCATCTCAGTGTATAAGGGAACCGTTCAATAGTCTTATCACAGTGGGGTAGAAGCTGTCCTTAAGTCTGGTGGTACGTGCCCTCAGGCTCCTGTACCTTCTACCCGATGGAAGAGGAGAGAAGAGAGAATGTCCCGGGTGGGTGGGGTCTTTGATTATGCTGGCTGCTACGCCAAGACAACGAGAGGTAAAGGAGGGGAGGCTGGTGTCCGTGATGCGCTGGGCTGTGTCCACAACTCTCTGCAGTTTCTTGCAGTCATGGGCAGAGCAGTTGTCGTACCAAGCCATGATACATCCAGATAGGATGCTTTCTACGGTGCATCGGTAAAAGTTGGTGAGAGTCAAAAGGGGACAAACCAAATTTCTTTAGCCTCCTGAGGAAGTAGAGGCACTGGTGAGCTTTCTTGGCTGTGGCATCTACGTGATTTGACCAGGACAGGTTGTTGGTGATGTTCACTCCCAGGAACTTGAAGCTCTCAACCCTCTTGACCTCAGCACCATTGATTTAGACAGGTGCATGTACACCGCCCCCTTTCCTAAAGTCAATGACCGGCTCTTTTGTTTTGTTGACATTGAGGGAAAGGTTGCTGTCATGACACCATTCCACTAAGCTATCTATCTCCTTCCTGTACTCCGACTCATCGTTGTTTGAGATACGGCCTACAACGGTCGTATCATGTGACCTGGGGAGTGTCAGTACTCAAAAAGAACAGTTCTCCTGCTCAGGGGAAGATGATCGGGGGACAATTTCCGTGGTCCAGATTGTCTGTGGTCCAGCACTAGTTGGGTCCCAAGTGTGCCAGACTAGAGTTTCAATGTATAGTGCCATACCGTCTATCTGAAGCAGTTCAAACAACACGCTGCCTTCATTAATATTTTTATTTGTTCTGCAGGACTGGCACTGACTGCCCATTCCTCAATCAACCCCCTCCCCTCACACCATCACAAATGGCAGCTAAAAATCAACCACATTGATGGCCAGGAGTCACACATTAACCAGACCGGGGAAGGGTGGCAAATTCCCTTTATTGAAGGACATTAATGGACGAAGTTTTTTTAATGGAATTCTTTTATTCCACGTTTTATTTAATTTGTTAAATTTGAATCCTCCATCCATTTCCCAGATCAGCCACGTTTTAATTCTCCTCTCTTCCTCCTGAAATAAAGATGTTCACAGTTTCAGGCCAAAATGGACTCTTTTGGAGGATGCAGGAGCCTGCGATGCTGCTGTGAGCAAGTTTTTCATTGTCCCTGTGCCTCACCGTACTTGTGCACATGACAATAAGCTCGACTTGACTTTAACAGGATAGTTCACTTCACAAAATAAAGTGCCACACACTGCAAATTTGGTGTCTTTTTTTGGACGCTACACACAGGCCAGTGTACATGTGCACAGAGTGGCCAAATTATTGGCCTGGTCTGGATAGATGTTTTCAATCCCACCACAGGATTGCCCCTAGTTTGTAGGTGAGTGGTGTTGGGGAGGGGTCGTTATTAGGAATGTGGGGAGAACAAAATAAGATTAGTATAGGCTTATTTTAGAGCCATAGAGTCAAAGAGATACAGCACAGAAACAGGTTCTTCGGCCCATCAAATCTGCGCTGACCATTAACCACCCATTTACATTAATCCTACATTAGTCCCGCTTCATTCTCCTCACATTCTCCCCGCAGACTCTACCACTCATCCACACTCTAGGGGCAATTTACAAGTAATCGACCAACCACCATGTCTTTCAGATGTGGGAGGAAACTGGAGCTCCCGGGGGAAGCCAGTGCAATCACGGGGAGAACGTGCAAACTCCACACAGGCAGCACCAGAGGTCAGGATTGAACCCGGTCTCTGGAAGTGTGAGGCAGTGGCTTTACTAGCTGCCTACTGATTGGTGCTTGATGTTGGGCCTGTTTCCTTGCTGTATAACTCCATGACTCCAATATGGACAGTCATCATAAATATGGAGTTAGATTGAGCAGGCTATTCAACCATGAGGTGTATCACCATAAAGACCATGCTGGTCCTTATCTGTTGTCTGTTTGTGCTCTCTCTGAAGTAAGTATCTATGTAAACTCTATGTAGATTTCTAGCCCTTGAACTAATGGACCCCTTGCACCATCTCGGATAAACCAGCTCAGACAAGATGAGGAATTGAACACCTGTCCCTGCTCACTGGGTATATGGGTATGGAAGAAACACCCCAAAAACCAGCCTCCCCTCCATGGTCCACACTTCTCGCTGCCTCGGTAAAGCAGCCAGCATCATCAAAGACCCCACCCGCCCCCGACATTCTCTCTTCTCCCCTCTCCCATCGGGCAGAAGATACAACAGAAGATGTTGCCCAACCTGCTGAGTCCATCCAGCATTTTCTGGTTCTACATCACATCTTTACTGCCCTGTCTGGGACCATATGAAACCGCAGAGAGATGTGGACACAGCTCAGCACATCACAGAAACCAGCCTCCCCTCCATGTACTCTGTCCACACTTCTCACTGCCTCGGTAAAGCAGCCAGCATCATCAAAGACCCCACCCGCCCCTGACATTCTCTCTTCTCCCCCCTCCCATCAGGCAGAAGATATAAAAGCCTGAAAGCACGAACAACCAGGCTCAAGGACGGCTTCTATCCTGCTGTTGTAAGACTATTGAATGGTTCCCTAGTACGAAAAGATGGACTCTTGACCTCACAGTCTACCTCGTAATGGCCTTGCACCTTATTGTCTGCCTGCACTGCACTTTCTCTGTAACTGTAACACTATATTCTGCATTCTGTTATTGTTTTCCTTTGTACTACCTCAATGCACTGATGTGATGAATTGATCTATACGGATGGCATGTTTTCACTGTACCTCGGTACACGTGACAATGATGAACCAATTACCAAAGATCATGGTGAGTTTAAGGAGGGAGCTGCAGCCATTGGGAAACATTTCAAGGAACAGGGACGCAGGTAGATCGAAGGGGGATGTGGTGAAGAAGCTTTTACGCAGGGATGGGTAATGATCTGGAACCTGTACAGAGGAGGTAGGAACAGAGTCAACCAGGGGAATTGGATGAGCACTTTGGAGAGAACAATGTGCAGTGATTTGGAGAGCGAGCAGGGGAATGGGATTGAAGTGATTGCTCTAAGAGGTGCTGGCATGAGTTCGATGGGCTGAATGGCCCCCCAAAGCATTCGATGATTTCATAAAACTTTTTTAACTGCACTGGGAGGCCTGAAGTAAATGCGGGGATGGATTCACACTTCCAGGATTGTCGAGCATCGTGCCTCCCCACTCATGGGTGGGTGCTGCTCTAATGTGCCGACAGAAAGGCACGGCTTTTGTAGGTTTCATACAGTAGGCCTCACCGCTGCCTAGCAACGGACTGAAGAGAAGGCATTAGCAGGGTTTGACATCATCGGTCTGGCATCCTTCTCCAGCAGAAGGAGCATCGCCCACGCAGTCAAGTATGAAACACTGGAGCTGTCCTTTGCCTGGGCTCAGATTTCCAGACCATCAGTGCTCCCCACCCACAGTCACTCACGACAATCCTGAGCCTTCTGGCACAGAACTGTTTAAGGAGGAGCCAGAGTCATGGGATTATACAGCACAGAAACAGGCCCTTCGTCCCAACTCATCCATGTCAGCCAAGGTGCCTTCCTGAGCTAGTTCCATTTGCCTGTGTTTCGTCCATATCCCTCTGAACTTTTCCTGTCCATGAACCTGTCCAAATATCTCTTCGACGTTGTAATTGTACCTGCCTCCACCACTTCCTCTGGCAGCTCATTGCATAAGCCTTCTGTGAAAATCTTGCCCCTCAGGACCCCTTTAAATCTTTCCCCTCTCACTAAAAACCTCTGCCCTTTCATTTTAGACTCCCTGGGAAAAAGACTTTGAATATTCACTGTTCATGACTTTTTTAACCTCTATAAGGTCACCCCTCAGCCTCCTTCACTCCAGGGAAAACAGTCCCAGCCCATCCAGTCTCTCCTTATAACTCAAGCCCTCCAGTCCCGGCAACATCCTTGCAAATCTTTTCTGAGCCGTCTCTAGCTTCGTCACATCTTTCCTTGGACTGGACACCCACCAGAAGAGCTCCAGAAAGTATCTTCCAAAACAAAGAAGAAATTCCAACGATTTCCAGTTACATGGAACATAGAACATAGAACATTACAGCACACGGACCTTTTATCCTGCTCTAATATCTATCTAACCCTTCCCTCCCACATAGCCCTCCATTTCTCTATCATTCATGTGTCTAAGAGTCTCTTAAATGTCCCTAATGTATCTTCCCCCACAACCTCTGCTGGCAGTGCGTTCCACACACCCACCACTCTCAGTGTAAAAAACTTACCTCTGACATCCCCCTTATGTCTTCCTCCAATCACCTTAAAATTATGCCCCCTCGTGTTAGCCAGTTTTGCCCTGGGAGAAAGTCTCTGACAGTCCACTCGATCTATGCCTCTTATCATCTTGTGCACCTCTATCAAGTCACCTCTCATCCTCCTTCGCTCCAAAGAGAAACACCCTAGCTCACTCAGCCTATCCTCATAAGACATGCTCTCCAATCCAGGCAGCATCCTGGTAAATCTCCTCTGCACCGTCTCTAAAGCTTCCACATCCACAGTTCTGTGGATAAAACTCGACATTACTCACCCCTGACTGCAGAAGATTTTTGAATCTTCCACAATGTTAGCTTTTCAATATATCATCCACATAAATTCACATAGCCTCTCTTTCAAGTTACAGAACTCATTTGCACTAATTTGGGTGGAAATTAAAGAGCTGAAGGTAGCATAATGGTTAGCGTAACGCTATTACAGCGCCAGCGGCCCTGGTTCAATTCTCGCTGCTGTCTGTAAGGAGTTTGTACGTTCTCCCTGTGACTGCCTGGGTTTCCTCTGGGTGCTCTGGTTTCCTCCCACATTCCAAAGACGTACGGGTTAGGAAATTGTGGGCGTGCTATGTTGGCACCGGAAGCGTGGCGACACTTGTGGGTTGCCCCCAGAACACTCTGTGCAAAAGATGCATTTCACTGTGTGTTTCATTGTACATGTGACTAATAAAGATCTTATCTCACATCCAATAGAAGATGTGCAGAGTATAGACCAGGAGGGCCAAATGGCCTGCTTCTCACTCTGTGGAATTCTATGACCTGAGAGGGTTTTGTGGGCACTTTAATGGGTGAAAACAAAGCACATTGGATTATTGTATGACGTAAGTGAATAAATGAGCTTACATGTGTTAAAGAGTTAAGTCAGTCTGCCCTGACAGAAAGAGACATGAAAGCCCTCGTAGTATGTTTATGGGAGCAGGCGTGTGGGAGAGTGCAGAGGCAAGTGCGTACCTCTTTAATCTATTCTATCCCTGTCAAGTTGAGTGCAGTGAGTTAAGCCATGAATGATGACCTTGACAAGGAACCATGGATGACTTACACTTGCCAGGAATTAAAAGCACCTTCTTTCTCTGTGTACACATTAACCGGGGGTTGAGAAGCAGTCGTCAACCTTGGCTGCTGCCCAGAGGCTAGACAATTTGGCAAAGAGACTGTGGGAACTAAGGGGGCGACACCAAACATCATCACAGCTGCAAAACTGCTGAGCAGAAAAGGCTAATTACAGAAAAATGTACCTCTGGGCATTACTGCAGAGCAAACAGAGAGTTGCTTTTAGTAACATGCACCAGCAGTATGCAGTCTTAAGTCATCCCTGTAACATGAGGGGCAGGGTTCCCCTGTAAATCCACTCGTGGGATTTAGACACAAGGATTTTGGTGTAGGCAGTTTTCAAAAAAAAACTAAGCAAACAGAACTAATGGAAAAGCCATTCTGTAACCAAAACATCTGGTGTAGAGACCAACAGCAGTGTGAAATCTGTGAGAAAGTGGGCAACGTGCAGTTTCTCATTGCTGGGAGAAATGCCCAGTTGTGTGTAGACATCTGAGAAGCAGCTTCCCTTGATGAGAAAAGCCCTCAGCAATGGGACGCAAGGCAAGGCATCTGCGCCTGGGGTGTCTTCACTCGTGTATGGGTCTGCCTCAGTTCAGATGGGCGGGTGTGAGAAAATCAGCAACATTTCACCAGGCCCTTCACAGAAAAATAAACTTTTGACTGTGAGATTTACTTTCCAGGTGGTCACTCTCTCTCTCTCTCTCTCTCTCTCACTCTCTCTCTCTCTCACTCTCTCTCTCTCACTCTCTCTCTCTCTCCCCCACTCTCCCCTTTTCTCTCACTCTCTCACTCTCTCTCTCTCTCTCTCCCCCACTCTCCCCTTTTCTCTCTCTCTCTCTCTCCCTCCCACTCTCTTTCTCCCTCTAGCTTTCCCTCTCTCTCCCTCTCCTTCTCACCCTTCCTCCCTCCCCCTCTCCTTCTTCCTCTCTCCCTCCCTCCCTCCCTCTCTCTCCCTTTCCTTCTCCCTTTTGGTCTCTCTCCCTTTGCCTCCCTCCCTCTCTCTCTCCCTCACACTCTCTCTCTCCCTCTCCCTCCCTCCCCCCACCCTTTCTCTCTCTCTGTCTCTTCACCCAAGGATGGTAACCCGTGATCAGGTACCTCCCCAACACCCAGCCCAGAGTTTCTGCATTGTGTGGAATTCTTAATTACTGGCAGGCAATGTGTTCAACTCTGCCAGTGCTCCGTGCTCAGTGTTTGTACACACGTGTATACACACAGATGCACACACACACACACACACACACACACAAGCAAATATACACACAAAAACACACATACACAAAACCATGCATGCACAAACACACACCACACACATGCAAACACACACACACAAATACACAAATAAACACACACACAGAAATGACACACACACACATACACAAACGCATCTATGTAAACATAAAAAAACACACAGGAACACTACATACAAACACAAAAATGCAAACACACACACACACACACACACACACACACACACACACACACACACACACACACACACACACACACACACACACACCCCTCCCAGCAAGGGAGTCACTGGCTAGTAATTAGGAGCAGGACCCCTCCCTAAAGCCATTTAATCTTTCCCTCCTCTGTGGCTCTGGGATTTGGAGAACAAATGTTCTCATTGGTATCATCGATGTCCTGACTCAGATTTACTAACTCAGAACAGAATGTGTAACTCAGAACACATATGTCCAGCACTCTCTGTTTATATTTTAGATCAGCTGTAATTCCTTGGATAGAGATGACCTATATTATTTTTGACTCTTGCTTCTCTTTTGTAATAACAATTCTCCCTCTTATTACTGACCCAAATTTTCCTGAGAAATGCCAGGAGTTCCTTGCCCTCAGCCCGTCTCTCCTCAACCCCAATAAATGTTGGGATGTTTGAAATGCTAAGCATGAACGTTGAAGCCGTGAACCTCCTGGTGGGTTCGGCTGACTGGGTTCTGTGCTGGAAGCATCCTGGAGTTCAGTGAGGAAGTGTTAACATCTTACAGCGCTCCTACAGTGCAATGGAACGACTGAACCTGTGCGGGGTAGGACTTGGCAGAGGGACTGTGACTCAGTTCACTTTAATGGAGAAGGATGGTTGCAGGGGAGAGAGGTACACATTAGGTAATTGATATATTTTTGAATTAGTTGAGTTTACTTATATTTAAATGTTTAAGTATCTTTTGTCAGAAGCTTATCACAAAACAGTTAGGAGGTTTGAGACCCCCCCCCCCCCCCCCCCCGCTATCAAGAGAGATTGCAGAGGGCATGTTTCCTACAGTAAAGCTGTGCTTACAGTGAAAAAGTGTGGATTGGTTATAACACGACATCATCAAAGGTGCTACATCAATGCAATTTCTTCATCCATTGGAAGCCTAGAGAAGCAGTTTGAGAGTGTATGAGCCAGGAACTATAAACAAACGTCTACTCGCTTTAGTCCAGATGACCCAAAGTCGACCATCCATTTCCCTCCACAGATGCTGCTCGACCCGCTGCGTTCCTCCAGCATCTTGTGTGTTACTCCAGATTTCAGCATCTGCAGTCTCCTGTGTGTCCAATCTTCTCACTTCCATTTACCCCTTGTTGAAGCTTTATCCTGAATAAAAATAAATGTGGAGTCAGAAAGCTTTGAACTTCAGCTGCATTTGGCAACCTCAAGGTTTGGGGGAGGGTGTTGCTTCTAAAATAGTGTCACATGACATTGATTCTTCCCATGACACAGCTGCAGTTTGACATCTAATATGTCTGGGAAAGACGGCGTGGCTGCTCTGTAACAGCGAGTACATCTGACGAGATGTACGAGTGCAGATTACACCAACAGGTTGTGAGTTCCTCACTCCCAGGCCTATGTGCCTCACAGGAATGTGGCCCTCTCTCATGACCAAACTATTCCAGCTTTCCCACTTTGACTATTGAATTCTGTTGATACTTGGCAATCTCCAGGGGCACTTTGACTCCCTGTGGCAGCAAACAATCTGCTGGAGGAACTCAGTGTGCTGAGCAGCATCTGTGAAAGGTTTTGGAACTGGAATTGGTTTATTATTGTCACATGTACCGAGGTACAGTGAAAACCTTGTCTTGCATACCGTTCATACAGATCAATTCATTACACAGTGCATTGAGGTAGTACAAGGTAAAACGATAACAGAATGAAGAATAAAGTGTCACAGCTACAGGGAAAGTACAGTGTAGGTAGACAATAAGGTGCAAGGTAGATTGTGAGGTCAAGAGTCCACCTTATGGTACTAAGGAACTGTTCAATAGGCTTACAACAGTGGGATAGAAGCTGTCCTTGAGCCTGGCTTTTGTATCTTCTGCCCGATGGGAAAGGGGGAGAAGAGAGAATGTCTGGAGCTGCTGGGGGTCCTTGATTATGCTGGCTGCTTTACTGAGGCAGCGAGAAGTGTAGGCAGAGTCCATGGAGGGGAGGCTGGTTTCCGTGATGTGCTGAGGTGTGTTCACAACTCTCTGCAGTTTCCTGTGGTCCCGGGCAGAGCAGTTGCCATACCAAGCCGTGATGCATCCAGATAGGATGCTTTCTATGGTGCATTGATAAAAAATGTTGAGTGTCAAAGGGGACATGCCAAATTTCTTTAGCCACCTGAGGAAGTAGAGGTGCTGGTGAGCTTTCTTGGCCGTGGTTGGACCAGGACAGGCTATTGGTGATGTTCACTCTTAGAAACTTGGGAAGGAATTGTTGACGTTTTGGGTGGTAACCCTGTATCAGGACCTGTTGACAACTCCTTTCCCCCCACAGATGCTGCTCGCTTGAGTTCCTCCAGCAGATGGCTTGTTGCTCCAGATACCAGCGTCTGCCATCTCCTGCATCTCCAATGACTCTCTGTGACCTGCTTCTCCTCTTGGGCAGTCCCTCGGGGTTGAGGATGATTTGCTTCCACTCTGTGAGCTCTGAGGTGGCTGAGAGGACCCACAGACTCTACCACAATGGGATGGAGGGGGGAGGTACCTGTCATGATGGGTGGGTAGTTGCAGAACAGCTGGGCTTCCATGTGCTTCTGATGAAGAGACTCAAGGTTCTCCATGCCAACCGTTTAAAACAGGCATAGACCCGGCATCCCCATGAGGCATTGGGGATGTTACCTGATTGGAGGAAGGTATAAGGGGGATGTCAGGGGTAAGTTTTTTACACAGACAGTGGTGGGTGCGTGGAACGCACTGCCGGCAGAGGTTGTGGGGGCAGATACATTAGGGACATTTAAGAGACTCTTAGATAGACATGAATGATAGAAAAATATGGGGCTATGTGGGAGGGAAGGGTTAGATAGACCTTAGAGCAGGATAAAATGTCGGCACAACACTGTGGGCCGAAGGGCCTGTACGGTGCTGTAGTGTTCTATGTTCTATGTTACGTGTTTTCACAAGAACATAAGAAAATAGGAGCAGGAGACACAGGAGACTGCAGATGCTGGAATCTGGAGCAACACACACAAAGTGCTGGAGGAACTCAGCAGGTCAGGCAGAATCTGTGGAGGGAAATGGACAGTTGACGATTCGGGTTGAGACCCTTCATCCGGACGAGGCGGATCCTGACAAAGGGTCTCGACCTGAAACATCGACTGCCCATTTCCCTCCAAAATAGGAACAGGAGTAGGCCACTCAGCCCCTCAATCCTGTCCCACTGCTCAATATGATCACGGCTGATCTACGCTGTCCTCAACTCCTCTTCTGCGCCAGTTCCCCATAACCTTTAGTGTGGGTCTTCAGGCTCCTGTACCTCCTCTCTGATGGTAGTAACAAGAAGAGGGCATATCCTGGATGGTGAGGATCCTCAGTGATGGATGCCGCCTTCTTGAGGCACCGCCTCTTGAAGATATCCTCGATGGTGGGGAGGGTTGTGCCCGTGATGGAGCTGGCTGAGTCTACAACCCTCTGCAGCCCCTTGCGATCCTGCGCATTGGAGCCTCCATACCGGGCAGTGAAGCAACCAGTCTGAATGCTCTCCACCATACATCTGTAGAAGTTTGTAAGTCTTTGGTGACGTACCGAATCTCCTCAAACTCCTAACGAAGTAGAGCCACTGGCGTGACTTCTTCGTGATTGCTTCAATGTGTTCGTCCCAGGACAGATCCAGGGATGTCCCAAAACATCTTAAAGCCAATGAGGTACTTCGTGAAATGCATTAATTGTCGTAAAGTGGGAAACAGAGATCAACCCTATGACTCTCCTGGTCTGTGTGTCTCGGTACTGCAGAGGATGGAATTGTTAGCCAACGAGTTCTTGAGTCAATTTAATTGACATAAATTTGTATTGCAAATTGCAAAGGAATATGAGAGATGGCTGTGTAATGGCTTGGCAGCTGGTTCTGTGTAGCTGTATTGTTTTCTGGGACCTGGCCCCCTGGCTATAGTGTGAAGCCATGCATTGCTTTAGTAAGTTCTCTTAACTGTTAATATGCTTCTGTTAATGAGAAGGAATGCTACCTGTAACTCTATTTCCATTCTGTCCTGTAAATGAAAATCAGAAATCTGCAGATGCTGGAAATCTGAAACATTAACTGCTTCTTTTCCCACAGATGCTGCCTGACCTGCTGAGTGTTTCCAGCATTTTCTGTTTTAATTCTTTTCTATCCAGTCTGCGTAAGAACACTCAAGCAGAAAAACATTGAAACACAAGAGATTCTGCAGATGCTGGAGCAACACACACACAAAACGCTGGAGGAACTCAGCAGGTCAGGCAGCATCTGTGGAGGGAAATGAACAGTCGACATTTTGGGTCGAGACCCTTCATCACGCTTCCAATTATATGTGCAGAGCAGTTAGTGATGCTGCTTTCTCCTCCTTCCCACCCCTCCTGGCTTCCAGGTTTGTCATTATGGTATAAGGTCTCTCACATGCTACCTGTCTCTCAATTCCCTCTACTCTCTCTAACCCACATCCAGCACAGAGCCCATCATCTGCTACCTCCTTGCCTCCAGCTTCCACCCAAAGTCACATATCACAGCCTCTGTGATGTCGATATCCTTCTTCCTGCTTCATCTCTGCTGTTTATGATGGGAAATGGCTTCCCCCACTTCTTTCTTCTTTAGCTCAGAATGCGTGGTAGTCTTCATTAGGTAGAATAGGTTTGAGAGGCGAATGGTCCAATCCTGTGTTGCTTTGTACCTGTTTCAATGCAGACAGCGTATCTCTAGAAATAAAAACAGAAAATGCTGGAAATACTCAGCAGGTCAGGCAGCATCTGCGGGAAGAGAAACTGAGTTCTTTTCCCACAGATGTAGAGTGACTTGCTGAGAATTTCCAGCATTTTTCGTTTTTATTTTAGATTTCTTGCATCTGCATTTTTCTGATTTTTCACATCTCCAGAACTGCCTTCCCATCCTGACCTGACGGAAACTTCCAGAGCTCCCAGGGATTCTTCCTTAGGCTCTACTCCTCTTAACCTATTCACTGTCCATTGGTGCTAAAATCTGCGGTCAAAAGTTCAATGTCTATACAGTATCTGATGCTGCCCTAATGGTGCCAGGCTCCCAAACCATGACCATTTCACTGTCCAACATCATGCCTAGCTTCCTAAAACTGAACTGAGAGTTTCAGCTGTTCAATAAAGCTACACTCGGAGGATCTATCTTGGGCCCAACACTTTGATGCAATCATGAAGAAAGCACGCCAGCAGCTCTACTTCGCTAGGAGTTTGAGGAGACATGGTGTGTCACCAAAGACTATTACAAATTTCTACAGATGTACGGTGGAGAGCATTCTGACTGGTTGCATCACCACCTGGTATGGAGGCTCCAATGCACAGGATCGCAAGAGGCTGCAGACGGTTGTAGACTCAGCCAGCTCCATCACGGGCACAACCCTCCCCACAATCTTCAAGAGGCGGTGCCTCAAGAGGGTGGCATCCATCATTTAGGACCCTCACCATCCGAGACCTGCTCTTTACTTGTTACTGCCATCAGGGATGAGGTACAGGAGCCTGAAGACCCACACTCAACGATTCAGAAACAGCTACTTCCCCTCCGCCATCAGATTTCTGAACGGTCCATGAACCCATGAACACTACCTCGTTATTGTTTTTTTTGCACCATTTATTTATTTTTGTAATTTATAGGTTTTTATGTCTTTGCACTGTGCTGCTGCCGCAAAACAACAAATTTCACATCATATGTCAGTGATAATAAATCTGATTCTGATTTTGATTCCCTGTTCTGGACCCTGGTCAACCACTCAGTCTGATCCAACTGAATATTAGCATCCAAAGGACCAAGCTTTGATTCCCAATCCTACTCAGCAAACGATCGATTCCTTCCACATTCCCTGCATAGCTAATCTCCATTACACTGGACTGGATCAAAGAAGCTAACATAATTAAAGACCCCTCCCAGCCAGACATGCTCTCTTCTCCCCTCACCCACAGGGCAGAAGATACAAAAGTCCGAAAGCACGTACCACCAGGCTCAAGAACTGCTTCTATCCTGCTGTTATAAGACTATTGAATGATAAGATGGACTCTTGACCTCACAATCTACCTCATCATGGCCCTTGCACCTTATTGTCTACCTGCACTGCATTTTCTCTGTAACTGTAACACTTTATTCTGCATTCTGTTATTGTTTTCCCTTGTACTACGTCAATGCACTGTGTAATGAAATGATCTGTATGGATGGCATGCAAAACAAAGTTTTTCACTGTACCTTAGTACATGTGACAATAATAAACCAATTTACCAATTTAGTTCTTCAATGAAACCTTTACGGAATTACCAACCCGCTCAAAATTCAACAGCCCACATCCTCCCTGATGCAGTGTGGTACATGCTCGTACCCATGCCCTGTGCACATTTTCCTCTACTCCCAGCTGCATTAACTGATGCAGGGTCATGACCCAAAATGTCACCCATCCCTCTGTTACTGTGGTTGCTGCTTGACCTGTTAAGTTCCCCTAGCAGTTTGACTTTTTGCTCTAGTTTCCAGCATCTGCAGTCTCTCTTGTGTCTGCATTAAATGAACACTCACCTACCCCACTCAAGCTCAGCAACCACCATGCTACCTCTCCAAACTCTTTGGTGGACACATTCTAGCCATTTGTGGAACCGTTATCCTTTCCCTAGTGTTAGTGGAAGATTAGTAGCCCCTATCACCCTGGTCTCTGCAACAGCTTCTCCGGGCTTTTCACCATTTCTCCTTACATTTAAAGATTTCCCCAGCACTGATCTTTTGGTTCCCAATGTACCAGGGTTCTATGTCCCTTTATGCTTTTGCTGCATGTGTTTTACCTCTCCGTAGGCACTTTGGGACCTTATCTATGTTAAACACTCATTAAATACAAGTTGTTATTACCCAGATTCAAGATAAGAAGGACACACAAGCCGAGGAGAAATTTTTTTGTATTATAAAAAAATCAGCAAATGCATAATCTTTTACAGGTGGATATACCTTGGGATATTTACACAGTTGGTGTCTTATGTACTTGAACAGTCTATGTTGACTTTACTTCTGCACTGTTGCTATGGATTTGGAAACATTTCAGTGACCACTGTAGCATGAATAAACTCTTTGATGTGTTCCAGACCTTGGATCTGCAGTGGTCTCATCGAATGTTTAAAGATCTGGGAAGTTGCAATCTGCTTTACACGTGAAAAACGTTTTCCTTGCAAGATGTACTCCCACTCTTAAAATGGTACAATCAGAGAAATCTTTGGCACAGAAGATCATTCAGACCATTGTCTCCATGTCAGCTGAGAAAGAACGACTGAGGCGAGTTCCACTTCAAGTCGAGTTTATTGTCATGGGCACAAGTACGGTGAGGTACAGGTACAATGAAAAACTTGCTTGCAGCAGCATCACAGGTACGTAGGTACAGACAACACACAGAACATAAACTATACATGAATTATACAAGACATTGAACAAAAAGACTGCGCAAAACAAGACGTTAGTGCAAAAAACACAATCAGAGACAAGTCCACGGTAGTGCAAGAGGTGGTCCGTAGTGTTCCTTTGTGCAGGTTGGTTCAAGAACCTGATGGTTGTAGGGAAGTACCTGTTCCCTCTACTCCCTGCCTGTTCATGTGTCAAAATGCCTCTTAAATGTTGCTATTGTATCTGCCTCCACCACAACCCCTGGTAGCACGTTCCAGGTACCCACCACTCTCTGTGTAAAAATACTTGCCCCGCACATCTCCTTTAAATTTTCCCACTATCACCTTAAACCTATGTCCAATAGTATTTGACATTTCCACTCTGGGAAAAATATTGACTATTTACCCCATCTACGCCTCTCATAATTTTATAAACTTCTATCAGGTCTCCCCTCAGCCTCCACTGCTCCAGAGAAATCAATCCACATTTGTCCAACCTCTCCTTATAGCTCATACTCACCAATCCAGGCAATATCCTGGTGAACCTCTTCTGCACCCTCTCCAAAGTCTCCAAATCTTTCCTGCAATTGGAACTATAGTAATCCGTTTATACACAATAGCACAAGAAAATAGGAGCAGGAGTAGGTCACTCGGCCCCTCAATCCTGCCCTACCATTCTATGTAATCATAGCTGATCTGCCCATGCATCATCCCTTCATCTGTGCCCTCATTTCCCTGATTTTTCAATATTGTATCTCGGTCAGTACAAAACACACACTGGGAATTTCTCTGGTGTTGATGGATTAGCTTCTTCTGATAAGCATAAAGTTGAACTTGGAAAGTGATGCAAAACTAATTATTCCCCACCTCCAAACTAAATAAGGTAAGATATCCTTATTAGTCACATGTACATTGAAAAACACAGTGAAATCCATCCTTTTGCGTTACTGAGAATGTGCTGGGGGCAACCCACAAGTGTCGCCACGCTTCCGGCGCCAACATAGCAGGCCCACAGCTCCTAACCCGTACGTCTTTGGAATGTGGGAGGAAACCAGAGCACCCGGAGGAACCCCACGTAGATGCAGGGAGGACATACAAACTCCTTACAGACAGTGGCCAGAATTGAACGCGGGTCGCTGGCACTGCAAAGTGTTACACTAACCACTACACTGCTATGCCTGCTTCACTAAGGTGCCCAGGCAGCATCATTTCAGATGCAGCGAGATCTCAACCCAGTTTCGATTGTGTACAAGAGGAAAAGACAGTCATGAGTTGCAGGAACTTTAGATATTTTTCATGGCTGTCTTAATTTAAGGCAGATGACCATATCCATTCAAAACAATTCCTCCCATTCATTCGATACATCAACGGAGATTATAGCATTCTCAGAACATAAGCTGCTGTACCAAAATATGTTTTATCAACAATTTAAGGCAGTGGAAGTGACGTTACCTGTTGAGTTCTTCCAGTATCTTGTTGTTTTTTCATTCAGTGGAAGTAAATATTGTTCAGAATCCAATAAGGACGAACAGGATGATTAGTATTTAAGATCATTATGGAGTCATGGAGTAATATAGCACGGAAACAGGCTCTTCGGCCCAACTCATCCATGCTAACCAAGATGCCCATCTAAGCTCGGCCCTTTTTCTGCATTTGATCCATATCCCTTTAAATCTTTCCATGTACCTGTCCAAATGTCTTCTATATGTTGTTGATCAGAATCAGGTTTACTATCACTGACATGTGTTGTGAAATTTGTTGTTTTGCGGCAGCAGTACAGTCTAAGACGTAAAACTATAAAAATTACTATAAGTTACAAAAATAAATAAATAGTGCGAAAGAGGAATAATGAGGAGTGTTCATGAGTACATGGACCATTCAGAAATCTGATGGCGGAGGGGAAGAAGCTGTTCCTGAAACGTTGAGTGTGGGTCTTCAGGCTCCTGTATCTCCTCCCCGATGGTAGTAATGAGAAGAGGGCGTGTCCCGCATGGTGAGGGTCCTTAATGATGGATGCCACTTTTTTGAGGCACCTCTGGCATCTTGTTCCACATACATACCAGTCTCTGCGTGAAAAAAATTGCCTCTCAGATTCCTATTAAATCTCTCCCTTCTCACCACATACTTATGTCCTCTAGTTCTTGAATCCCCAACCCTGGGAAAAAAGACGGTGCACGTTCACCCTATCTATGCCCTTCATGATTTTATACACCTCTATAAGATCTCTAAAAGATTTTATCCACCCCAGTCTTCCATGCTGCAATGAATAAAGTCCTAGCCTGTCCAACCTCTCCCTATAACTGTACCTTGAGTCCGGACAAAATGTTCGGAAATCTTTTCTGCACTCTTTCCAGCTTAATAGCATCTTTCCTATAGCAGGGTGACCTAAACCCAACACAACACTCCAAGTATGGCCTCACCAATTCTTGTACAACTGCAACAGAACATCCTGACATCTATACTCAGTGCCCTGACTGATGAAGGCCAACGTGCCAAAAGTCTTCTTCAGTACCCGTCTACCTGTGACACCACTTTCAGGGAACTATGTACTTGTACTCCTCGGTCACTCTCTACAACACTCCTGACTGTTCACTGGGAAAATCCTACCTTGGTGTGACTTCTCAAAATACAACACATTGCGCTTATCTGAACTAAACTCCATTTGCCATTTCTTGGCCCACTTACCCATCTGATCAAAATCCTGCTGTGATTCTTGATAGCCTTCTTCACTGTCTGCGACACCACTTATTTTAGTGTCATCAGCAAACTTACTAATCATGCCTTGTGCATTCTCGAATTATGGTTTAGTTTCGCAGGTGTTGGTTGGTAACTGTGGTTAATTTGGGTGCAGGATATAGGACGATAAGCTGATATTAACCCAATAAAATCAAAGATTCCAGGTTCTTATCTGGTCTGCTGAAGCCAGCGTCTGCAAGAGCAGCTGGTGACAAATCCACTGTTGTAATCAAAATGGAGACACCAGAGATGCAGATGCTGGAACCTGATGCAACACACAAAGTGCTGGAGGAACTCAGTGGGTCAGGCAGCAGGCGAGCACTTTCATTCCACCCGCTGTGATCACCTCGATTTCCCAGTGGCCAGCCATTTTAATTCTCCATCCCATTCCCACACTGTCCTTAACCACCTCCACTGCCAAGTTGAGGCTAAATGCAAATTAAAGGAACAGCACTTCATATTCTGCCTGGGTAGACTCCACCCTGGCGGCACCACCAGGCTCAAGGACAGCTTCTATCCCACTGTTTTAAGACTATTGAACGGACCTCTTGTTCGATAAGATGGACTCTTGGCCTCACAATCTACCTCGTCGTGGCCCTTGCACCTTATTGTCTGCCTGCGCTGCACTTTCTCTGTAACTGTGACACTTTATTCTGCATTCTGTTATTGCTTTTCCCTTGTACTACATCAACGTAGAGATGTGAAATGATCTGTGTGGACGGCATGCAAAACAAAGTTTTCACTGTACCTCGGTACACGTGACAATATGAACCAATTTACCAATGAACATTGAATTCTCCGGCTTCCTGTAAGCATGCCCCCTTTTCCCTTTTCTCATTCCCCTCCTCCTCATCCGCTTGGACCCCATCATCCGTATCTCTTTCTCCACCTCTGCCCTCTCCAACCACACAGTCCTCCCACTGGTTCCCCTCCCTACGTCCCCCATTCCACGCTCCACCTTCCTCTCTGGGATCCCATCATCCTCAGACCTTGGTCACTTCCACCCATCACCTCCCACTCTCCCCTCCTCCATCTGCCTACCACCCCCCTCACCTGGATCCACCCATCACCTGCCAGCCCTTGCTCCACCCCTTCCCCTCACCTCTTTATACCGGCTACCTCCCCTCTTTCTTTCAATCCAGATGAAGGGTCTCGACCTGAAACGTCGACTGTCCATTTCCCTCCACAGATGTTGTCTGACCCGCTGAGTTCCTTCGGCATTTTATGTGTTGCATTGTAACCAAAGCTGTCGATGCAGCATGGAGTAGATGGTGTTGGAAGTGTTCGAGGGGACGTGGGGCGGGATCCACGGCATTGACCGTGTGATGTGAAAATGTGTGCAGAGTGAACTCCACTTCTGAAACTTGTTTCCACTGAAGTCATTGGAATTGCCCTTCACCAGCAGAAAATTGATAAATCGGTAAATTAGCTTATCATTGTCACATGTACCAAGGCACAGTGAAAAACTTGTCTTGCATACCGTTCATACAGATCAATTCATTATAACGGTACATTGAGGTAGTACACTCTCTACACTCATGTCTGTGTGGCTAAGCACAGCTCAAATGCCATTTATTCATTCGCAGTTGACACCACTGTTGGGTAAGATCTCAGATGGCAACGAGGAGGTGTACAGGAATGAGACAGATCAGCTCGTAGCATGGTGTCGCACTCAACCTCGCACTCAACGCCAGCAAAACCAAGGAACTGATAGTGGACTTCAGGAAGTCGGGAGAACACACACCAGTCCTCTTTGAGGGGTCAGCGGAGGAAAGGGTGAGCAGCTTCAAGATCCTGGGTGTCAACATCTCAGAGGATTTATCCTGGGCCCAACACATTGATGCAATCATGAAGAAGGCATGCCAGCAGCTCTACTTCGTTAGGAGTTTGAGGAGATTCGGTATGTCACCAAAGACCCTGACAAATTTCTATAGATGGAGAGTATTCTGACTGGTTGCATCACTGCCTGGTATAGAGAGTCCCATGCCCAGGATCATAAGAGGCTGCAGAGGGTTGTAGACTCAGCCAGCTTCATCATGGGCACAGCTCTTTCCACCATCGAAGCATCTTCAGGAGGCGGTGCCTCAAGAAGGTGGCATCCATCATTAAGGATCCTCACCATCCGGGACATGCCCTCTTCTCATTACTACCATCGGGGAGGAGGTACAGGAGCCTGAAGACCCACACTCAACAATTCAGGAACAGCTTCTTCCCCTCCGCCATCAGATTTCTGAACGGTCCATGAACCCATGAACACTACCCCTTGGTTCCTTTATTTGCACTATTTATTTATTTTGTAATTTATGCCAGGCACGGTAGTGCAGCGGTTAGCCGAACACTATTACAACGCCAGCATCCCAGGTTCAATTCCGGCCACTGTCTGTAAGGAGGTTGTACGTTCTCCCCGTGACTGCGTGGGTTTCCTCCGGGTGCTCCGGTCTCCTCCCACATTCTAAAGACGTATGGGTTAGGAAGTTGTGGGCATGCTATGTTGGCGCCGGAAGCGTGATGACACTTGCGGGCTGCCCCCAGAACAATCAAAGCAAAAGATGCATTTCACTGTGTGTTTCGACGTATATGTGACTAATAAAGAAATTTTATCTTATCTCAGTTTTTTATGTCTTTGCACTGTACTGCTGACACAAAGCAACAAATTTCACGTCATATAAAAGTGAGAATAAACCTAATTTTGATTCTGATTAGTACAAGGTAAAACAATAACAGAATGCAGAATAAAGTGTTACAGTTACAGAGAAAGTGCAGTGCAGGCAGACAATAAGGTACAAGGCCATAATGAGGAAGATTGTGAGGTCAAGAGTCCATCTTATCGAACCAGGAGACTGTTCAATAGTCTTAAAACAGCAGGATAGAAGCTGTCCTTGAGCCTGGTGGTACGTGCTTTCAGGCTTTTGTATCTTCTGCCCAGTGGGAGGGGGAGAAGAGAGAATGTCTAGGGTGGGTGGGGTCCTTGATTATGTTGGCTGCTCTACTGAGGCAGCGAGGCACGGTAGCGTAGGGGCGGCACGGTAGCGTAGCGGTTAGTGCGACAGTATTACAGCACCAGCGATCGGGTTTTGATTCCCATTGCTGTCTGTAAGGAGTTTGTACGTTCTCCCGTGTCTGTGTGGGTTTCCTCCGGGTGCTCCGGTTTCCTCCCACATTGCAAAGACGTACGGGTAGGTTAATTGGGTTTAAAATGGGCGGCGCGGACTCGATGGGCTGGAAGGGCCTGTTACCACGCTGTAAATAAAATTAAAATTTAGAATTTAAAAGAAGTGTAGACAGAGTCCATGGAGGGGAGGCTGGTTTCTGTGATGTGCTGAGCTGAAGTGCAATTAGGATCAATTACTACATAATGCGTTCAACACATAAAACAGAGGACAAATTTTCTGCCCTGATCTCCTTCCAATGCAAAGTTAACCTGAAGTTCTGTCTGCACATTCAGATTGATGTAAGGAATCCCATGATCTTTCAAAGAGAATGAGAAACTCATCTCGTAACCTGGCCAACATGCATTTGCCTATTACCAAGTACAGAGGAACTTGTATTTCAACTCACTGTTCTTTGTTGAACTTTGCCATGTACAAATTCGTTGCTGCTTTTGTCTCGCTAAACAGTGACCATGTTTCAGAAAAGACATTGTGGCATCATCAGGGTGAGAGAGTGGCTGACAATGAAACAAGCAGGTTCTAGCTTGTTGCTTGTTTTTGGAAGTCTGTCAAAAGCTCTGCTACTGATTACAATGACAATCTGCATTGAAATAGTAAAATGTCCCAAAGTGCTTTATAACATAAGGCACATAAGGAATAAGAGGCTGCAGAGAGTAATGGATACAGCCCGGTCCATCACGGGCACAGCCCTCCCCACCATTGACAGCATCTACAGGAGACGCTGCCTCAAGAATGTGGCATCCAAGTCATGCCCTCTTCTCGCTGCTACCATCGGGCAGGAGGTACAGAAGCCTGAAGTCCCACACCACCAGGTTTAGGAACAGCTACTTTCCTGCAGCCATCAGGTCCTTGAACTGACCTGTCCAACCCTAACCCTACCTCAGCAACAGAACACTACGGACCACCTCTTGCAATCCTGTGGACTTGTGTCTGATTGTGTCTTTGTTTTTTTGCACTGAGGTCTTGCTTTTGCACAGTCTTTTTTCATTGTAAGGTATAATTTTATGTATAATTTATGTTCTGTGTGTTGCCTGTACCTACGTGCCTGTGATGCAAGTTTTTCATTGTAACTGTACCTCACCATACTTGTGCACACGACAATAAAGTCAACTCGACTTGACTTGAACTGATTATGGCACACATGATCACAGAGGCTGTGTTTAAGGTACATTTTAAGTCAGGAAATGGAGATGAAGAGTCGGCTGATTTACAGAGGGAATTCCAGGACATGGGGTCTCCACACTGAAGGCTCGGTTACCACTGGGGCAGTAATGAAGTTCATAATCGAGCAAGAGGCAAGAATTAGAGGAGCGCAGGTAATTTAGCGGGTTTTAATTCCGGAGGAGATTACGGAGGTGAGGAGGAGGCCAGATGTTGGAGGGATTTGAAAACAAGGATGAGTACTTTAAGATCAAGATGTTATTTAACTGAGAGCTAATGTAAGTCAGGAAAGTAATGGGTGAATGGGACATGTTATATTGTCAAGAGAATATTTGTGGGTAGAAGGCAGAACTGACTTGAGGTAGTTAAGTATCTCTCGCAGGGAGAAGTATGACAAGCCAGTCTCTAACCAGACAAAATCCACAGGCCTGCTTAAACACGTCCTGGTTACACAGCTTGTGGTCACACGCTTGTCAATTTGCAACATAATCTATGTTGCAGCTCCCAGCCTGTAGTTTCCCATGTCACATTACAGGTAAGAGCCATCATCCCCAGGTACTCAGTGTTCCTTCTTTAAATAGACTCGAGCACTTTTAAAAGATCCATCAGGGCTAAGATCAACACTTGTCAAGCGAAATCATAGTGTGGAACACTCCACATATTTAATCTGTAAGAGAGACACAAGAGACTGCAGATGCTGGAATCTGGAGCAACAAACCATCTGCTGGAGGCACTCAGCGGTCGAGCAGCATCTGTGAGGGGGGGGGGGGAAGGAACTGTCGACGTTTCGGGTCGAAACCCTGCATTGGGACTGTAAACTTGACTATTGTACATTTGAAACATTGGGAACCTTGACTGTAATTGGAATGGCACTGGTATTTGCGCGCGCGCACGCACACACACACACACACACACACACACACGCACATCACACGCACATCACACGCGTAAACTTAAACTCATACACAGAAATACCTGGTATGAAGGCTCCAATAGAAATAGAGAAACATAGAAAATCTACAGCACAATTCAATTCAGGCCCTTTGGCCCACAAATTTGAGCCGAACATGTCCCTACCTTAGAAATTACTAGGCTTACTCATAGCCCTCTAGTTTTCTAAGCTCCATGTACCTATCCAAAAGTCTCTTAAAAGACCCTATCATATCCGCCTCCACCACCGTTGCCAGCAGCCCATTCCACGCATTCACCACTCTCTGAGTAAAAAACTGACCCCTGACATCTCCTCTGTATCTAGTCTCCAGCACCTTAAACCTGTGTTCTCTTGTGGCAACCATTTCAGCCCTAGGAAAAAGCCTCTGACTATCCACATGATCAATGCCTCTTATCATCTTATACACCTCCGTCAGGTCACCCCTCATCCTCCGTCGCTCCAAGGAGAAAAGGCCGAGTTCACTCAACCTGTTTTCATAAGTCATGCTCCCCAATCCAGGCAGCATCTCTTCTGCACCTTTTCTATAGCTTCCACATCCTTCCTGTAGTGAGGCGACCAGAACTGAGCACAGTACTCCAAGTGGGGTCTGATCAGGGTCCTATATAGCTGCAACATTACCTCTCGGCACCTAAATTCAATTCCACGATTGGTGAAGGACAATACACCCCATGCCTTCTTCACCACAGAAGTCGTCAACCTGTACACTGAGGTACAGGAGCCTGAAGACCCACACTCAACGATTCAGAAACAGCTTCTTCCCCTCCACCATTAGATTTCTGAACAGTTCATGAACTCATGAACACTACCTTGTTATTCCTTTTGTTTGTACTATTTACTTATATTTGTAATTTATGGTAATTTTATGTCTTTGCACTGTACTGCTGCCACAAAACAACAAACTTCATGTCATATGTCAGTGACAATAAACCTGATTCTGATTCTGAATGGTGCAAACTCACATTAACACACACACACACACACACACACACACACACACACACACACACACAAGCAAACATATATACACAAATATGCACAGAAACTCACATAAAGACACAGAAACACACACACAGACACACGTACACACACATGTGTACACACATAAGAAAATATGCGTGCACACACACAGAGGAACACACAGACACGTGTACACACACAGAGGAATGTACACATGCACACACGCACACACAGGAGTATACACATGCATATACAGGCACACACACATGCACTGCACACACACACACACACACACACACACACACACACACACACACACACACACACACACACACACACACACACACACACAGTAGGAATAGGTTAAACTGCTTAACTGAGCTCTTATGAGCAAGCGATGATATCACTGTTCTGAGCAGTAACTCATCTCTCTGATTACCTCAGCCACAACGTCCTTTTTGTCAGAATCTGCACTGTGCTCTTCAAAGCCTTTTCTTTGTATTGTTTGGGTTGTTGCTTCCAATAATTAACTATTTTTCAGAAAACCAAAAATTTGTCAGGGCTTATCTCTGAAGAGATGTAACCCCACCATGCCCCCCCCCCCCCCCCCCCACCTCTCCAATCTCCCCAACTCACCATCCCAGTCCTGGATACCTGGTGAACGAGAATTCTTTCAGGGAAAGGAGATGCCAGTCTGTCCATTGGATAAATACTGGGTCTTCGAAACAGTGATCCAGTGATATTGTAGGTTTAGTTTGAATGTGGCTTTGGTCTTGATAATAGTGGTAAACCAGCCGATTAAAATAAAGCTGTATTAAATTCCTTTATCAGTCAATACTTTCCAGCAAAGCCATGAAGAAAAACAGGTGAAGGAAGGGTAGAGAGACAAAGGACTGCCGATGCTGGAATCCAGACGAAAAACGCGACGATGCTGGAGGAACTCAGCAGGCCGGGCAGCGTCCGTGGAGAAAAGCAGGCGGTCAACGTTTCGGGTCAGGACCCTTCCTCAGGACTGAAGATAGGTAAAGGGAAGAAGAGAAGCTTGGTGGGGGGGGGGCAGTCTATGGGGAAGGGGGTTGGGGATTACCAAACTTGAATATTGAAATTGCCCCACTTTAGGTAATCTCCACCCCCATTCTCCACACCACGCATTTTCTCTTATTCCCTTTCCTAGCCCTTTTCTCCTCTCTCTGCTTACCTTTGACCCACCCCCTGGTGGATCTGCTCTCCCCTCCTCCCCCGCACCTGCCCATCACTGTCTCTTACCTGCATCTACCTATCACCACCTTGTGCCCACTCCGCCTCCCCTCTTTTGTCCACCTATCACTGCCCTGCTTTTCCCTCCTATATATCGGGCTTCCCCTTTCCCTATCTTCAGTCCTGAAGAAGGGTCCTGACCCGAAACGTTGACCGCCTGCTTTTCTCCACGGATGCTGCCCGGCCTGCTGAGTTCCTCCAGCATCATCGTGAAGAAAGGGTAGGACAAAGATAATTTGTGCTGAGCTGTTCGAGCCAGGCAACCTAGACATTGGTCTCAGTCTTCAATGACATGAGGTTAGGGAGATGAACATCGTACCAGGCATCCTGAAGACTAAAGTAGTACAGCAGCACAGAAGGTTGGACCGCTGCCTCACAGCTCCAGAGACCCGGGTTCGATCCTGACCTCTGGCACTGTCTGTGTGGAGTTTGCACGTTCTCCCCGTGACCGCGTGGGTTTCCTCCCGATGCTCCGGTTTCCTCCCACATCCCAAAGCCCTTCAGATCGGTAAGTTAATTGCCCTGAGCGTGCAGGTCAGTGGTAGGATCTGGGAGGGGAGTGGATGGGAACATGGGGAGAGTAAAATGGGATTGGTGGGGCAGTGGTGTAAATGGTTGCTTGATGGTCAGTGTGTATTCAATGGGCTGAAGTGACTGTTTCAGTGTTGTCTGACTCTACGACTCACTGCTGCATTGAGGCTAGGGGTTGAGAAAGAGACTTGGAATGAGGAAATCGCAATAATGATGGATTGGGAAAGGGGACGAACAAGGAGTAGTGGGAAGAAACTAAAAGGGAGGTAGGTGATCGAGAGAAATTGGTGGAGAGCAGATGAATTGACAACTATCTTCAGCTTTGGAGGAATAGCCTCAAGTTCACTTCCTCCCAATAACATCTACTTCCCACATTCTTAATTGTTTCCTGTCCCACACTTTGCAGGCACGGTAGTGTAGCAGTTAGTGTAACACTATTACAGCGCCAGTGAGCCGGGTTCAATTCCCACCGTTGTCTGTAAGGAGTTTGTACGTTCTCCCCGTGACTGCGTGGGTTTCCTCCGGGTGCTCCGGTTTCCTCCCGCATGCCAAAGACGTACGGGTTAGGAAGTTGTGGGCGTGCTATATTGGCGCCGGAAGCGAGGCGACACTTGTGGGCTGCCCCCAGAACAATCAACGCAAAAGATGCTTTTCGCTGTGTGTTTCGATGTACATGTGACTAATAAAGAAATCTTATCTCCCCTCCCCTCCAATCAGATCTTAGTTGAGCACCGTCCTCTCTCCATTGCTTTATCCTGATTATCCCCTTCCTCTCAATTAATTAATTACCTCCCAATCGGATCCCCTGCCTCCTGAGCCTTTGACACTGTGCTGATGACACTGTGTTGTACTGACGTTATCAGTGAGTATAAACGCACCTTGGCTAAGTTAGCACAGTGTCTACTTTGTACGGCATCTGCTCTCTCCGTGACCTCAAGAAACTGCAGAGAGTTGTGGACACAGCTCAGCACGTCATGGAAACCAACCTCCCCTCTGTGGACTCTGTCTACACTTCCTGCTGCCTCGGTAAAGCAGCCAACATAATCAACGACCCGCCCACCCCAGATATTCTCTCTTCTCCCCCCTCCCATTGGGCAGAAGATACAAAAGCCTGAAAGCACGTACCACCAGGCTCAAGGACAGCTTCTACCCCACTGTTATCAGACTATTGAATGGTTCCCTAGTACGATAAGATGGTCTCTCGACCTCACAATCTACCTCATCGTGGCCTTGCACCTTATTGTCTGCCTGCACTGCACTTTCTCTGTGACTGTAACAATATATTCCACATCCTGTGATTGTTTTACCTTGTACTACCTCAATGCACTGTCTAATGAATTGATCTGTATGAACGGTATGCAAGACAAGTTTTTCACTGTGCCTCAGTACATGTGACAATAATAAGCTAATTTACCAATTTATTTGTGATCTCTGATCCCTGGGACCCTCACCTCCTCTTCATCCTACCATCTGCACATGTACACTTTCTTCAGAGACATCTGCATGGCAAGTGGGAATGGAAGCCCTGGCTGTACCTGGCCTTTCCAGTAGGTACTGAGGGGTAATGAGCTGTTGCAAACTCATTACATCGATGAGGATAAATCTTGGACCTTTCCACTCTCTGTGACTCAGCAGTGCATTGACTCAATGACCTGAGGTACCAGTGTAATCTTCCTTGCATCTTTAACCAGCATCTGCTGTCCATACTGCTGGCAAGCAGTGTCTAATGGAGCAACAAACAATCCGCTAGAGGAACTCAGTGGGTCGAGCAACATCTGTGGGGGGGAAAGGAATTGTCGATGTTTTGGGTTAAACCCCTGCATCAGGATTTGTGCCTCCAGTGTCTAAGAGTAATGGTTAATAAATAGAAAAACAGCAAATTTTATAAACACCTTTGAATTGAATAGAAAAGAAGGATTTTTCCATCTGATTATCTTGATCTTGAGATGGGGGAAACCCTCTCTCGGGAACCTCAAAATTCACTCACAAAAATCTGCAATAAAAATATACTCTGGGCCATCTGAGTTCAACAGGAGGCTGTAGTGGCTTTTAAGGAGTGATTTGTTTGTGGTACAATGAGGCATAATTGCAAACTCTTAGTGCCTAGTTAAACAGAATATTTTCTTTGTTTACAGTGACTAGGAATGTTTTCTTACGAATGGAATCTGACCACCCATAATGGTTGCCTCTCTTGACCTGATCTGGGGGCTGGTTCTGAATTGTGTGTGTCTGTGCCTTTTGTCTTGTAGTTAACCTCTTTGATTTCTGATCACCCTACCAGATATACTTTCTATATCCATTCCTAGTTAACATGCTGCTTACCAGCCAGTGATGATCGACGCTTAACCCTTTAAGAATCTAAAGGGCAATTCGATGTTCGTTGAGCTTTCTTGACAGGGCTTATTGACACATATTCTAATGTAAGTGGAAAGTACGGAATAGCGAGAAATGGGCTGTGTCAAAATACCAGAATTATAATCATTTATAGTTATCATTTCAACACAATACAGACCTTCCCTTGGTAATGAATGGGTTCCGTTTTTACAGACCTCTCTAAGTTGTTTTGTCAATAACTCAGAAAATACACAAAAATCACTTGATATGGTAACTATACCTCCACAGTACTGTAATGAACAACGTCAAAAGCACATAAGAAAGAACAATTACCAAAAGTGGAGAGAGAGAGGAAACTAGTTCTCCTGTTCGTAGGAAAGAACTTATGTATGTACATCAAACTTTTGAATTTAATAATATTATGGGAACTCACTGGTACGTAGGGATGTCTATAAGTTGAGTGTTTGTAACCTCGGGATGACCTGTAGGTAGATAACTTGTATAATTTTGGTTTAAAGGCGATTTCATAGAACACTACAGCACAGTACAGGCCCTTCGGCCCACAGTGTTGTGCCGACATTTTATCCTGCTCTAGGATCTATCTAACCCTTCCCTCCCACACAGCCCCCCATTTCTCTATAATTCATGTGGCTATCTAAGAGTCTCTTAAATGTCCCTAATGTATCTGCCTCCACAACCTCTGCCAGCAGTGCATTCCATGCACCCACCACCCTCTGTGTAAAAAAACTTACCTCTGACATCCCCCTTATACCTTCCTCCAATGTCCCCTCGTGTTAGCCATTTTTGCCCTGGGAAAAAGTCTCTGACTGTCCACTTGATCTATGCCTCTCATCATCTTGTACACCTCTATCAAGTCACCTCTCATCCTCCTTCTCTCTAAAGAGAAAAACCCTAGCTCACCCAACCTATCCTCATAAGACATACTCTCCAATCCAGGCAGCATCCTGGTAGATCTCCTCTGCACCCTCTCTAAAGCTTCAATGGAAGATTTGCCGCTTTCACAATGTCCTTAAGTTCTTTAGAGTCAAAAATATACTTTGAAGAGCAGTCACTTCTCTGGGCAGTCTGGACAGGAAGCAAGGGAGGAAGTCTTTGTGGAGGAGTCTGAGGACGGTCCTTGCATTGAGTTTCCCGATGACCATAGGAGAGAGTAGGGCCTATACTCAACGAAAGTACCTAACTGAGCCCGTTGCACAACAGTGTCTCCTGAGACCCTGGAAAATGTGCATCACTTTCTATAACTCAGATGCTCACGTTCAGCAACACCTTCAGTGCACCGGCATTGGTCAGCAAAGGAACTGAGTTCTCAAAGATCAAGACATCACACCCAGCCTACCCAGAGTGATCCACACCCTGCTACACACTTGGACTACTCATAGTTAAAATTCCATTTTTTTTAATGGTTGTTTCTTGCATCTGTTACAGTGCACATCTGGAGTTTCCCACTCACATGTGGGATGTGCGATTCATATAGACAGGCAAATCTGCCCAGGCTGATCCAAGTCAGCTGAAATTCAACGCTGCCATAAAGTAACCCACAGGGTCCAAACTCAGGGACCAAGCTAAATGCTTTCAACAACTGCTTGCATTATATAGCGTTCTTAAAAGACCCAAACTGCTTCATCTTTCATGTGTGACCGACATGGCTTGCAATGATATTGGAAAGGAATATGTTTGATGGTATTGTGTAAAGAAGTCTGTAAATATCCTGCAATATATTTAGCTACCAAAATCTCAAGAAGCAACTTTTTTAAAAACAGAAATCACAAACTGATTGAAGTGAAGTGTCACTCATAATTACTTCTAACACACCGCAGTAATTATAGACTCTGAGACACTTTTATAACTCAATGGAGACACAAGAGATTCTTCAGATGCTGGAATCTGGAGCAACTTTTGTGTGTGTGTTTATACCTCAATGACTGGACAAACAACCTTCAGGATTTAATATCAAGCTGTTATGAAGTGAGGCATTCTTGGCCAAGGTGACTGCTATTTAATCACTGTAATAAGACTGAATAACATATGTGTCATATTTAGGACATGCATTGCATGGAGGGGGAGGGACATGTAATACTAGGGGTGGGTCCCCAATCTTTGTTGATTTGGTTATTATTGGCTGAACAACAGTTGGATGACGATCAGGGATTGGTATTCATTGCAACGTTACTGATAGGGGAAAGTCGAGGGGCCAGTCAACCTTCCCCCATATAGAATTTGGAATTTTACAGCTCATGGCTCCATCTTCCTTTCAGTCCTTCTGTCTATAACCTTAAATCTGAAGAATACTGCAAGATTCTTTATGGCGATGAGGAGGTGTACAGGAGTGAGATGGATCTGCTGGTTGAGTGGTGTCGCAACAACAACCTCGCACTCAATGTCAGCAAGACCAAGGAACTGTTTGTGGACTTCAGGAAGGGGAAGTTGGGAGAACACGCACCAGTCCTCACTGAGGGGTCAGCCCACACTCAACGATTCAGGAACAGCTTCTTCCCCTCCGCCATCAGATTTCTGAACGGTCCATCAACCCACGAACACTACCTCGTTATTCCTTTTGTTTGCACTATTTATTTATTTTGTAATCTATAGTAATTTTATGCCTTTGCACTGTACTGCTGCTGCAAAACAACAAATTTCACGTCATATAAGTCAGTGATAATAAACCTAATTCTGATTCTGAAGTAATTTAGAAAGCTAACAGAATGCTTGAGTTTGTTGCTGGGGGAATTGAACACGGAAGTCTGAGATCGTGCTTCAGTTGTACCTATTTTTCTTTGACAGTCCCTTGAGGTTGAGGACGACTTGCTTCCACTTGTGAGTTCCAAGGTGTGACTGACGAGGCCAATGTGGGATCTCGAGATGGGGCAGGAAGTGTCTGTTGGATGGGTGAGTGGTGAGCTGCTATTTTTACCATTTACACAGGGCTCAGAATCAGAATCAAGAATCAGGTTTATTATCAGTGTTTCCTGACCCATCCCAGATGCACCTCCTCTAATTTGACCAGTAAGGGCCAGGAATTCCTGCTGTTCGGTGACGATGTTACAATCTTTCAAAGCAAGTCATAGAGTTGTACAGCACAGAAATGGCCCTTCGAACCCTTTGCCCATCAATGCTAATCCCATTTGCCCACATTCAATCTCAATGCCTTGCCTATTATGTCTAAACACCCCTTAAATGTAGTGATGGCGTCTGATTCCACTACCTCTGCTGGCAGCACGGTCCAGATATCAACCAATCTCTGCATAAAAAAACTTTCCCCAAAATCCCCTTTAAAGCTCCTTCCTCTCACCTTAACCCTATGCCCTCTTGTTTTTGATACCCCCACCATGGAAAAAAGGTTCTGACTTTCTCCACTATCTATGCCTCATAATGTTATAAATCTCTATCAGGTCTCCCCTCAGCCTCCTTTCACTCCAGGGAAAACAAACTCAGTCTCTCCCCATAACTAAAGTCCTCCAACCCAGGCAACACCCTGGTGAATCTCCACACTCTCTCCAGCACGTCCACAACCTTCCTGTTGTCTGGTGACCAGAACTGCACACAATACTCCAAGTGCGGTCTAACCAGTATTTTGTAAAGTTGCAACCAAACGTCCCAACTCTTACATTCTGTGCCTGGACCGATAAAGGCAAGAGTGCCGTACGCCTTCTTCATTGCCTTCTCCTCCTCTGTTGCCACCTGGAGACAACTGCGGATTTAAACCCCCCAGTCCCTCTGTTCATCAACATTCCTCAGCACCCTACCATTTACTGGCTATGTCCTATCGCCATTTGACCTCCCAAAACAAATCACCTTGCACTTGTCAAGATTAAAATCCACCTGCCAATGCTCTGCCCAACTTTCCATCTGATCGATATCCTGTTGTAGCCTCAGACAACCTCCCTTGCTATCTGCAACATCACCAGATGCTCCGTCATCCGCAGACTTACTAATTGCACCTCCTCCGTTCACATCCAGGTCGTTAATACCTATCACAAACAACAAGGGTCCCAGCCCCGATCCCTGAGGTATAGCTTTCCAATCAGAGAAACATCCTTCCATCACCACCCTCTGCCTCCTACCACCAAGCCAATTTGAATCCAATCAACCACTTCGCCTTGGATCCCCTGTGTCTTAACCTTCTCGACCAGCCTACCATGTGGGACCTTGTCAAATAGCTTACTAAAGTCCACTTAGACAATGACTACTACCCTCAAATAATTACCTCCTCAGAAACTCAATCAAATTAGAGAAGTAGGATTTCCCCTGCTCAAAGCCATGTTGTCTTTCCCAATAAGCCCCTGTCTTTACAAACATACAAAATCTGATCCCTTAGGATTTGTTCCAATAATTTCCTGACCATTGACCATGGACATAAAGCTTGCCAGGCTGTAGTTAACTGGCTGATCCCTGCTTCCCTTCTTAACTGAAGGAAAGCCATCAGCTATCCTCCAGTCTTCTGGCACCTCATCAAGAAATGCACCAGAGGCGACGGTGAGTGTCAGCATCGACGCCGGGTGTTCATTGACGGACGGCCCCAAGATATGGACGGTGAGTCATGTTTTCCAATGCCTTGTCATGGATCCGGATGGTCAGGAGATGGTGTAGTGAAGTGGGGCAGCTTGGTGGAGAACCTTTGCCTTCCCGTATTCAGTGTAAGACCCATCCTTTCCTGCGCTATCCACTCGCTTGCTACAAACTACCCACTTGCTTGTTCCATCGGGCACCCCCGTCCCATCTGTGGAGCAGTCTGTGAGTCCCACATTGGCCTCACCAGTCACCTCAGCAGGTCACCCTCCACCCCAAGGAACGGCCTAAGCTGTAAGAAGACCCAGTATTCCAGCTGAGGCCTGGAAAATATTTTATACAGTTCTTGCTTAACCTCCTTGCTCCTTCCTTATCCATCGCCTCAGTCAAACAGCCTTCCCTCCACGGAATCTGTCTATACTTCTCGCTGCCTTGGTAAAGGAGCCAACATAATCAAAGACCCCACCCACCCGGGACATTCTCTCTTCTCCCCTCTCCCATCGGGCAGAAGATACAACAGGAGATGTTGCCCAACCTGCTGAGTCCATCCAGCATTTTCTGGTTCTACATCACATCTTTACTGCCCTGTCTGGGACCATATGAAACCACAGAGAGATGTGGACACAGCTCAGCACATCACAGAAACCAGCCTCCCCTCCATGAACTCTGTCTACACTTCTGGCTGCCTCGGTAAAGCAGCCAACATAATCAAACGCCCCCACCCACCCCAGACATTCTCTCTTCTCCCCCCTCCCATCGGGCAGAAGATACAAAAGCCTGAAAGCACGTACCACCAGGCTCAAGGACAGCATCTATCCTGCTGTTATAAGACTATTGAACGGGCCCCTAGTACAATGAGGGACTCTTGACCTCTCAATCTACCTTGTTATGGCCTTGCATCTTGTTGTCTGCCTGCACTGCACTTTCTCTGTAACTGTAACACTTTATTCTGTGTTCTGTTATTGTTTTCCCTGGTACTGCCTCAGTGCTCTGTTGTAATGAAATGATCTGTATGAACAGAGAAACCAAGGACTGCTGACGCTGGAATCTAGATGAAAAACATGACGATGCTGGAGGAACTCAGCAGGCCAGGCAGCATCCGTGGAGAAAAACAGACGGTCAACGTTTCGGGTCAGGACCCTTCTTCAGGATCTGTATGAACGGTATGCAAGACAAGTTTCTCACTGTACCTCAGGACGTGTGACAATAATAAAACAATTTACCAATTTTATCCATTAAAGAGCCAATTAAAGAATTCATTCAGTATTCAGTTAACACAAGTACTCACAGGGTGGTGGTAAAAGCACCCTCTCTACCATTAATCATTAAGTCTGCATGTGTATGTTGGTATGTGACTCATAATTAAATGCCTTTATTCCTTGGAGCATAGGAGACTGAGGTGTATAACCTTAGATATAACCCTATATACAGTATAACCTTGAGATATAACCTGATATAGGTGTATAAAACCAGAAGGGGCATAGACAGGGTGAATGCGCGTAGTCTTTTCCCCAGGGTTGGGGAATCAAGAATCAAGAAGGCACAGGTTTGAGGTGAGAGGGGAGAGATTTAATAGGAACCATAGAACCATAGAACCATACAGCACAAAACAGGCCCTTCGGCCCACCGTGTTGTGCCGTCCATCAGACCACCCTCACACTACCTAACCCCTTCCTCCCGCATATCCCTCTATCTCACATTCCTCCTTATGGCTATCCAACAATTTCTTGAACTTGTTCAATGTATCTGCCTCCACCACCACCCCAGGCAGTGCATTTCATGCACCAACCACTCTCTGGGTGAAAAACCTCCCTCTGACATCTCCCCTGAACCTCCCACCCATAACCTTAAAGCCATGACCTCTCGTCTTGAGCATTGGTGCCCTGGGAAGGAGGCGCTGGCTGTCTACTCTATCTATCCCTTCAATATTTTATATACCTCTATCATGTCTCCTCTCATCCTCCTCCTTTCCAGTGAATAAAGCCCTAGCACCTTAAGCCTCTCCTCATATTCAATACTCTCCAATCCAGGCAGCATCCTGGTAAATCTCCTCTGCACCCTCTCCAATGCCTCCACATCCTTCCTATAATGAGGCGACCAGAACTGAACACAGTACTCTAAGTGTGGCCTAACTAGAGTTTTGTAAAGCTGCATCATCACCTCGCGGCTCTTAAACTCAATCCCGCGACTTATGAAAGCTAACATCCCATTGGCCTTCTTAACTGCTCTATCCACCTGTGAGGCAACTTTCAATGAACTGTGAATATGAACCCCCAGATCCCTCTGCTCGCCCACACTGCCAAGTACCTTGCCATTCACCCAGTACTCTGCCCCGGAGTTTGTCCTTCCAAAGTGTACCACCTCACACTTCTCCGGATTGAACTCCATCTGCCACTTGTCAGCCCAGCTCTGCATCCTATCAATATCCCTCTGCAAGCTCCGACAGCCCTCCACACTATCCACAACACCGCTGATCTTAGTGTCGTCCGCAAACTTACTAACCCAGCCCTCCACCCCCTCATCTAAGTCATCTATAAATATCACAAAAAGTAGAGGTCCCAGAACCGATCCCTGCGGGACACCACTAGTCACTGCCCTCCAATCCGAGGGCACTCCTTCCACCACAACCCTCTGCTTTCTACATGCAAGCCAATTCCTAATCCACACAGCCAAGCTTCCTTGGATCCCTTGGCCTCTGACCTTCTGAAGAAGCCTACCATGAGGAACCTTATCAAACGCCTTACTAAAATCCATGTAAACCACATCCACCGCACTGCCCTCATCAATCTTCCTGGTCACCTCCTCAAAGAACCCTATCAGGCTTGTGAGGCAAGATCTTCCCTTCACAAAGCCATGCTGGCTGTCCCTAATCAGTCCATGATTCTCAAGGTGTTCATAAATCCTATCCCTTAGAATCCTTTCTAACAGCTTACCCACCACAGATGTGAGACTCACCGGTCTATAATTCCCTGGCCTATCCCTATTACCTGAGGGGCGACTTTTTCACCCAGAGAGTGGTGAGTATGTAGAACAAGCTGCCAGAGGAAGTGGTTGAGGCAGGTACATTAACAACATTTAAAAGGTACTTGGACAGGTACATGGATAGGAAAAGTTTAGAGGGATGTGGATCAAACGTGGGCAAATGGGACTGGCTGAGATGGGAATCTTGGTCGGCATAGACCAGTTGGGCCGAAGGGCCTGTTTCCATGCTGTATGACTCTGATAAGTGTCATCTGATTTAAGTTCCTGTACGTGTCCTGGACAGCTAATGAGGCACTTTTGTAGCTGAAGTGGCTATCGCAATGCAGGAAAAGCAGTGGTTATGTGGGTACAGCAAGATCCCATAAGAAGCAAAAGAAGAGGTGAAGTTTTTTTTGAGGGGGCGAGGGGTTTGCAGTGCTACTCGAGTGATAGATGGTGACAGGGAAACCTAGGGAGAGGGAGGGAGGGGGAGAGAGAGAGCACACAGAGGTTGTGAAGCCTCATGTAGTCGAAGATTCACTGCCTAGCATGGTGTGTGAGACCTCAAACCCTCTTTCTGTCCTGGACTGTACCGAAAGTTAATTACTGGTCACAGGACTCATGGTCAGGGAGTCAGCTGACAATGCTTCAACTGAGAAATTAATCTCTTTTGGATTAATTTTTTTTTGAGACTTTATGTCTGGAGTCTTTAAAGCAATCACATTTCCAGTTTCGCCATCGGCTGGATTTAGATATAATAAATACAGTATATAATATATAGTTGCATTAAATGAATGACACTCAGTGTGCGTCAGATGTGGGCCAGATGTCAGTCTCTTGTCACTTTCAGAGGAGGCGGCGCGCGTGTGGCACTGTGTAACCCGATCCCCTCCAGCTCTTAAAGGTATATTTGTACAAGACTGTCCAAACATTTACCAAGCCTGTCAGCCGAGGAATGTGAACAGGACCGTCAGTCTGTGTTCTTAACCGTGGGAAAGCTCTGCTCCTCCTCAACCTTTCAGGCTAGCTTGCCTCGGGCGTAGATTCAATAAACGGGAGCCAGAGATTTATGAGGCCGATAGAGGTGACAGCTCGCCGGCACACACGCAAGAGGAACAGAATGCGGGAGGGAGGGGGGTGTGTATGGAGATAGAGAGTAAGCTGAGAGAGAGAGAGAGGAGCAATGAGCCCTTTACACGTTTTAGCATTTAGAGTCACTGTTTGCTTCTGATTTTCAAAATAGTTTTCTGTGATAAGTGTGAGTCACCTTAAGAGGACTGTTGAACTGCACACTTTGTTTAAATCTTAAGAATTTTCTGATTGCTTTTAAAGGAATGAAGCTCCTCGCTATCGCTAGGGTTCTTCTGCCACTGGAGAGGGAGGGGCAGGGTCAGGGGAGAAAGCCCCTTAAGTATCGTCAATATGGGATTGGGGTAGCACCCCAGAGGGAGCCACACGAGTGGCATCAGTGCTGTGGTTTTTATATAAAAAAGGTAACACTAATGATTGATCTGAACATGAATGTAAAGGTTTGCACTGTTTTATTGTTGTATATAGTTTGTTTTTTTTGTGATGAATAAAGCTTATTTTGGAATATTAAAAAAAATCTTTGTTACAAGGTGGATTTGCCTGTATTCCAAGTCACTGCACTGCAAGGCAATGATTCACCTCCTGGGACTCGCCCTACCCCAGTCTCACAACTCCCTGTGACCTCCACTTACTTTGTGGATCCTACCGTTTCCTCTCCCCGCCCAGCTGTCTGGAATTCCCTCCCAAAACCTCCAGCCTTCCCTTCGGGCCCCACTTTAAAGTTTACCTCATTGACCACTTGTCTAATGCCAGCTACTTTGGCGGTGGGTTTGTGTCTGCGTGAAGTGCCTGCGTCAGCGAAGCTAACACATGAATGCAAGTTACTATTGAAGCAGTGTATACAGGAAATACTCAGCAAGTCAGGCTTAACTTCTTCAACAGAATTAAGGTTTCAGGTCAATGACCAATTAAAGCATACTTCCCCGAACCATTAATGTTTCTGTCATTGGATTCAGACTGACCTGCCAGGTAGTCTTGGCGTCTTTCTGTGACATTTCAGACCAGGGCCACAGTTTTGAGTCCCTGAAGAACATAGAACATAGAACAACACAGCACAGGAACAGGATGTTGTGCTGAACTAACTAAATTAGCAATTAAATGCCCAACTAAACTAATCCCTTCTCCCCACACAATGTCCCTATCCCTCCATTTTCTGCACATTCATGTGCCTATCCAAGAGCCTCTTAAACACCTCTATCGTATCTGCCTCCACCACCACCCCTGGCAGCGCATTCCAGGCACCCGCCACTCTCTGTGTAAAAAGACCTGCCTCGCACATCTCCTTTGAACTTTCCCCCCTCTCACCTTAAATGCATGCCCTCTGGTATTAGACATTTCAACTCAGGGAGAAAGATACCGGCTATCTACTCTACCTATGCCCCTCATAATCTTATAAACCTCTATCAGGTCTCCCCTCAGCCTCTGCCACTCCAGAGAAAACAATCCAAATTCGTCTAACCTCTCCTTATAGCACATGCCCACTATTCCAGGCAGCATCCTGGCAAACGTCTTCTGCACCCTCTCCAAAGCCTCCACATCCTTCCTGTAATGGGGGTGACCAGAACTGAGTGCAATACTCCAGACGCAGCCTAACTAGAGTTTTACAAAGCTGCAACATAACTTCCCGACTCTTGAACTCAGTTCCTTGACTAATAAAGGCAAGCATGCCATACACCTTCTTTACCGCCCTATCAACCTGTGTAGCTACCTCCAGGGAGCTATGGACTTGGTCCACAAGATCCCTTTGTATATCAACACTGTTAAGGGTCTTGCCATTAACAGTGAACTGTCCCTTTACATTTGATCTCCTATGGTGCAACACTTCACATTTGGCCGGGTTAAACTCCATCTGCCATTTCTCCGCCCATACCTGCAACTGATCTATATCCCACTGTATCATTTGGAAATCTTCTACACTGTCCACGATGCCACCTTGGTAGTTTCACAAGTAGTTTCACAATTTTCCACTGTTTATTAAATATTTGTTGACCTTTACCAGACAATGTTACAAGATGCATCGCTTTTTTTGGTTAGTTTTACTGAATGACCTTCCTTCAGAACAGCAAAGCTCTCTGGCTGCCTCCTACAAACATGTAAGGATACCTTAAGATTAGAAGGGTTAATTTTCTGACTGGATTCTTAGTCAGGAACATGTTGAACATCAGATGCAATGTGCCCTCAAAGTTCAGAAAGGAAGAATTGGTGGTCGGATCTTCCCGTCCACAAGAGAGAGTGGGGGAGATTATCCAGGTTGGATTGCACCTCAGCACAGATACAGTTCTCTGACCAACAAGAATGGATTTGGATTTACATAGCGCCAGTCACATCCACAGATGTTCCAAACACTTTCCAACAGCTTTTGAAGAGCAACGCACAAAACGCTGGAGGAACTCAATGGGTCAGACAGCATCCTGAGAGTGAATGAAAAGGTCTTCTTCCAGAGGAGGTGTTAAACCCAGGCCAGAGAGAACCCAGAGGGAAATGGACAGTCGACGTTTCGGGTCGAGACCCTTCATCAGGGCTGATAAAGGATCTTGGCCTGAAATGTCGGCTGTCCATTGTCCTTCACAGATGCTGCCTGACCCGCTGAGTTCCTCCAGCGTTTTGTGTGTGGCTCCAGTCTCCAGCATCTGCAGTTTCTTGTGTCCCAACTTTTGAAGGTGCAGTCACTGTTGTAAGGCTTACATTTCCATAGCGCCTTTCGCATTCCTTTCTGGGTCTCCCAAAAGGCTCAGCAGCCAAGGAAAAGCTGAGGAACAGTTACTGCTGTAAAGTAGGAAAAGCCTCTGCCAGTTAGCACACAGCAAGCTCCCACACCCAAAGAATCTTTGATGTTAATTGAGAGATAAGTTTGGGCCAAGGCTCCAGGGTCAGTGTCCAATTCTGCTCCTCAAAGCACTGTGATGCATCCCTTTGTATCCACCTGAGAGACCAGGCAGGGCCTGGGTTTAACACCTCCTCCGGAAGGAGGCCTTTTCATTCACTCTCAGGATGTGGGCATAGCTGGCAGTGTCAGCATTTATTGCATCAACCCCAAATGAGGACACTCTTAGGAGTCAACCACATCCTCAGGAGTGACAGCCTTACACATAGGTCTCACAGCATGGGACTCAAACTCAAAACATTGAGCAAGAGTTCCATAACTGAGTCATGCTCACCACCAGTGTGGCACCAGTCACTGCAGTTCAGACTGACTCGCTGGCTGTGGACCGTCTTTGTCGAGAGATGGGAGGTTATATTGATATCGGTAAGTTGGTTTATTATTGACACATGTACCGAGATACGGTGAAAAGGTTAGTTGCAAGCCGTGCATACAGATCATTTCAAAAACATAAGTACTTTGAGGTAATACAAGGGAGAAGCAGGAACAGAATGTAGAATATAGTGTTACACAAAACTTAAGAATCATCATAAATCCACAAAAGTCTGTGATCAGGACTTTGCAGCAGAGTAGGGAGATGGTTCCACAGCTTTGTGCTCTGGGTTCCCATGTCAGACCCCAGAGCCAGAAAGAAGGAGGTTACCATTGTTAAACCAGAAGCAAGAAAGCACCCATAAAGGCTGCTGAAAGTGTTCTCGAGAAGGTCAGACTAACGTTTCCATTGCAGTGTTTTGACCCCAGTGCGAAGTAAAGCACTTTACAGCCAGTGGAGTTTCACAGGACGGGGATGTCATTGGCAATACCTGTATTTATTGTCCATCCCTAATTATTCCTGAACCGTGAAGGCAGTTAAACTAGTTTAATATTAACTCTCTAATTGAGGACACACAAGAACCTTTAACGTGAGAGGGGGAAAGTTCAAAGGAGATGTGCGAGGCAGGTCTTTTTACACAGAGAGTGGCGGGTGCCTGGAATGCGCTGCCAGGGGTGGTGGTGGAGGCAGATACGATAGAGGTGTTTAAGAGGCTCTTAGATAGGTACATGAATGTGTAGGGAATGGAGGGATCTGCAGGCTGCACAACATCATATGCTGTACTGTTCTATGTTCTATGACAATAACACAAGTAAATAGGTGTATTGGTATCGGTATTGGTTTATTATTGTCACTTTTACCAAGGTACAGCGAAAAACTTGTCTTGCATACAGATCAATTCATTACACAGTGCATTGAGGTAGTACAGGGTAAAAACAATAACAGAATACAGAGTAAAGTGTCACAGCTACAGGGAAGTGCAGTGCAGGTAGACAATAAGGTGCAAGGTCAAACAAGCCTACACCGTCCATTCAATATGATCATGGCTGTCAGCCCATGGCTGAACTTCTCCTCTGTACCAGTTCCCTGTAACCCTCAATCCCCGATCTTTTGACACATTTATCTCCCTCCTCCTCAAATGCTTCCAGTGATCCAGCCTCCACAGAGAATTCCGGAGAACCACCACTCACTGCAAGAAGGAATTCCTACATGCTTCGTTCTGGAGTCACACTTCTGCCAGATACGGTAAGGACAGCGGATTCCTTCCCCAAAGTGGCAACCAAGGCAGCAAGTACCACCAGGCTTAAGGACAGCTTCTGCCACACTGTGACAAGACTATTGAACGGTTCCCTTATATGATGAGATGGACTCTGACCTCACGATCTACCTTGTTGTGACCTTGCACCTTATTGCACTGTACTTTCTCTGTAGCTGTGACACTTTACTCTGTACTGTTATTGTTTTTACCTGTACTATTTCAATGCACTCTGTACTAACTCAATGTAACTGCACTGTGTAATGAATTGATCTGTACGATTGGTTTGCAAGACAAGTTTTTCACTGTACCTCAGTACAAGTGACAATAATAAACCGATACCAATACCAACCAATACCAGTTTTTACACTCCTGGTTATTTTTAAATTCCAGGTGTATTTAAATTGATAACTTTGGATCAATGCTCCTGAAATCTGGCTGATGGTGGACTCTCTCAGTCATCGCCCTCATACACCCATCGTTGTAGTCACTGTTGTGTTGTGGGAAACTCAGCAGCCAATTTATGCACAGCAGCTTCCCACGGCCAGTAACGTGACGATGACCAGATAATCAGTCTCTGCAATGTAGATCCACAAAATACATATTGCCCTGGACTTTACTGCTCTTGTTTAAACAGTTCTATGGGAGCTTTTACATCTGACAGCGCACGTTGAACTTTTGCCCAGTGCTATTGCTTTAAGTAGCTTTCTCATGGCCTCTTCCCACATTTTGCAACTATGCATTGGGTCTTGAATCTATAACCTTGTAGTTATAGAGTCATAGAGATTTACAGCACAGAAACAGACCCTTCGGCCCAACTTGTCCATGCAGACCATGATGCCTATCTGTGTTAATCCTATTTGCCTGCATTAGGCTTGTATCTCTCCACTCCTTTCCTAGCAAAGTACCTGTCCAGATGCCTTTTGAATGCTGTAATTGTACCTGCCTCTACCACCTCCTCTGACAGCTCATTCCATATACTCACCACCCTCTGTGTGAAAAACTTGCTCCTCAGATCTTTAAATTTCTCCCCCGTCACCTTAAACCTATGCCCTCTAGTCTTAGACTCTCCTACCCTTGGAAAAAGACACTGACTCTGCCCTATCTAAGCCCCTCATAATTTTATAAACCTTTGTAAGGTCACCTCTCAGCCTCCTGTGCTCCAGTGAGAACAATCCCAACCTATCCAATCTCTCCATGCAATGAAAGCCCTCCATTCCAGGAAACATCCTGATGAACAAAGATGAAACAGGCATGCAGAGACCAACTCACTGAATCACACCTAACACTATAAGCAAGGATTTTTTAGTTAGAACGTAGAACATAGAACAACAGAACAGCAGTACAGCACAGGCACAGGCCCTTTAGCTCACGATGTTTGCCGAACTAATTAAACTAGTAATTAAATACCTAACTAAACTAATTGCTTCTGCCTACACAATGTCCATATCCCTCCATTCCCTGCACATTCATCTGCCTGTTTAAAGCCTCTTGAACGCCTCTATTGTATCTGCCTCCACCCCCACCCCTGGCGGCGCATTCCAGGCACCCACCACTCTCTGTGTAAAAAACTTGCCCCGCACATCCCCTTTGAACTTTCCCCCTCTCACCTTAAATGCACGCCCTTTAGTATTAGACATTTTGACCCTGGGAGAAAGATACTCTATCTGTGCCTCTCATAATCTTATAAATTTCTATCAGGTCTCCCCTCAGCCTCCACCCCTCCAGAGAAAACAACCCAAGTCTGTCCAACCTCTCCTCAGAGCACATGCCCTCTAATCCAGGCAGCATCCTGGTAAACCTCTTCTGCACCCTCTCCAAAGCCTCCACATCCTTCCTATAATGGGGAGACCAGAACTGAATCCAATACTCCAGATGCGGCCTAACCAGAGTTTTATAAAGCTGCAACAGAACTTCCTGACTCTTGAACTCAGTGCTGTGTGGATACTTAAACAATTTGGTGCTCAAGGTGTTAACAGAGTGTTAGACCTAACTCTGTTGAGACAATTGAAATATTTTTTATTTATTGACATCTCACCTATAAGGAACTTCTGGTAATTATTCAGCTTACATTAAAACAAAGACCATGAACAACAAAAGGTTTTGTTGTTCATTGAACCTTGATACATCATAATAACTTACAATATGGCAACGCTTCCCGTCTATATTGCAAAACAATAAGTTTATGAATGATAATGGATATAATGTCTCCACTGTTCTAAATAAAGCATCTGTGTCTGGAAATACAATACAGCTCTACAAATATTTACCTAATAATACATGGCCTTTGTAGATTGTATTTCTCAACAGATACTGAAAATGAATAAGGGTGTTGTGGTTTAATTTGATAGAAGACATCAAGGTGTAAACTGAACGCAAAGTTATGAGACTGGGAAAATACCTGAGCTTCATTGTGTCCTACCTGCAGCCTGAGCGCATGGCTTTGGGCACCTGCTGTGTAATGTAATGGAATTCCGTGTCATTGTGTTGAGGCACGATGCAATCTCCACCTGTGAGAAAGGCAAGTGAACATTGTGGGAAATCTCCTCCCTCTTGACTTGCTGCCAGCGCTTATCACAGACCTGTGGCTGGGACCAGCCCAGTGAGTTAATGGGTAAAAGAGAAACTGGTTTCAGGAGTCAAGTACACAGTGCTTTACAAACATTATGGCATTCACTTATCATCAGATCATCTGACGTACATTGCTTAACGCTGGCTGAAGGCTGTGGGAACATTTCTGCTCTCACCTGCCTGATCTGACAAGCCATTTGGGTTAACATTAACCCTTAAACTGACTTAATTTCAAAACTCACAAAAGTGGACCAGTAAACTTTACAGCCTGGGCTGCTTCTGATTAGTGTTGTCCATTCTCTCTGTTTCCTGTTTAAATCCTCCATTAGATGTTTAAAGGTGAATAGTTCTTTGGAAAAGGAGAGGGAAAGAAGAGACAGCGATGGACAAAACAGCCAGAAATAAACGTGCAAAAATACCAATTTGTACACATATCTTGAGGTCCAAGTCCTAGGTCCCTGAAAGTGGCCATGCAAGTATATAGGGTGGTAAAGAAGGCTTATGGCATGCTTGCCTTCATCGGTCAATGTGTTGAGCATCAGAGTAAGGAAGTCATGTGGCAGCTGTATAAAACTTTGGCTACACCGCACTTGGAGTATTGTGTATAATTCTGGTCACCCCATTACAGGAAGGATGTGGAGGCTTTGGAGAGGGTGCAGAAGAGTTTCACCAGGATGCTGCCTGGATTAGAAGGTATGAGCTATAAAGGGAGATTAGACAAACTTGAATTGTTTTCTCTGGAGCGTCAGAGGCTAAGTGGAGACCAGATAGGAGTTTATAAAATTATGAGAGGAATAGATACGGTAGACACACAGAATCTTTTTCCCAGGGTAGGGATGTCAAGTAATAGAGGACATGCATTTAAGGTGAGAGGGGGTAAGTTCAAAGGAGATGTGTGGAGCAAGTTTTTCACACAGAGAGTGGTGGGTGCCTGGAATGTGCTGCCAGGGGTGGGGGTGGAGGCAGATATGATAGTGGTGTTCAGGAGGCTGTTAGACGGACACAATAACAT